>NC_143050.1:1947500-2110000 GCF_057628025.1 Oncorhynchus mykiss | reverse complement strand
GGGGTGTCCTGGTACATCAAGCTGTCTCACTACAGTAACAGGAGATAGACTAGTGTCCTGTCCAGGGGGTGTCCTGGTACATCAAGCTGTCTCACTACAGTAACAGGAGAAAGACTAGTGTCCTGTCCAGGGGGTGTACTGGTACATCAAGCTGTCTCACTACAGAAACAGGAGATAGACTAGTGTCCTGTCCAGGGGGTGTCCTGGTACATCAAGCTGTCTCACTACCGAAACAGGAGATAGACTAGTGTCCTGGTACATCAAGCTGTCTCTCTACAGAAACAGGAGATAGACTAGTGTCCTGTCCAGGGGGTGTCCTGGTACATCATGCTGTCTCACTGCAGAAACAGGAGATAGACTAGTGTCCTGTCCAGGGGGTGTCCTGGTACATCAAGCTGTCTCACTACAGAAACAGGAGATAGACTAGTGCATCAAGCTGTCTCACACTACAGTAACATGGGATTGACTCCTGCTCCTTTGATACATTCTGGATCAGACTAGTCAAGGCTACTTACTTTACACAGTCGATCTAGGCTGGTCCGTATTGATTCCAAAACAACAGAGAATTTAAGTGATATTTTGTATTACTGGACAGAGAATGGCACCAAAATGGCACACAGTTTCCTAAATAGTGCATTACTTTTGACCAGACCCCTATGAGCAGAGCCCTAATGGATTGTCAATTGACTTCCATCCTACCTGGAAGATGCCCTCGCTGTTCCCGGCCTCGATGGAGTACCTGACCTCCCAGGTAAGAGCCGGGTCCAGGACCACACCCATCCTCACAGCACTCTGGGTGTAGGTCCTGGCTGCAGAGTTCTGCATTAAAATAGAACATGTGAATCAGAATAGATCAGAATAGAACAGGAGAATTAGAATAGAACAGGAGAATCAGAATAGAACAGGAGAATTAGAATAGAACAGGTGAATCAGAATAGAACAGGTGAATCAGAATAGAACAGGTGAATCAGAATAGAACAGGTGAATCAGAATAGAACAGGTGAATCAGAATAGAACAGGTGAATCAGAATAGAACAGGTGAATCAGAATAGAACAGGTGAATCAGAATAGAACAGGTGAATTAGAATAGAACAGGTGAATTAGAATAGAACGGGTGAATTAGAATAGAACAGGTGAATTAGAATAGAACAGGAGAATTAGAATAGAACAGGTGAATTAGAATAGAACAGGTGAATTAGAATAGAACAGGTGAATTAGAATAGAACAGGTGAATTAGAATAGAACAGGATAATTAGAATAGAACAGGTGAATTAGAATAGAACAGGTGAATTAGAATAGAACAGGTGACTTAGAATAGAACAGGTGAATCAGAATAGAACAGGAGAATTAGAATAGAACAGGAGAATCAGAATAGAACAGGAGAATTAGAATAGAACAGGTGAATCAGAATAGAACAGGTGAATCAGAATAGAACAGGTGAATCAGAATAGAACAGGTGAATCAGAATAGAACAGGTGAATCAGAATAGAACAGGTGAATCAGAATAGAACAGGTGAATCAGAATAGAACAGGTGAATCAGAATAGAACAGGTGAATTAGAATAGAACAGGTGAATTAGAATAGAACGGGTGAATTAGAATAGAACAGGTGAATTAGAATAGAACAGGAGAATTAGAATAGAACAGGTGAATTAGAATAGAACAGGTGAATTAGAATAGAACAGGTGAATTAGAATAGAACAGGTGAATTAGAATAGAACAGGATAATTAGAATAGAACAGGTGAATTAGAATAGAACAGGTGAATTAGAATAGAACAGGTGACTTAGAATAGAACAGGTGAATCAGAATAGAACAGGTGAATCAGAATAGAACAGGTGAATCAGAATAGAACAGGTGAATCAGAATAGAACAGGTGAATCAGAATAGAACAGGTGAATTAGCCTGGTGGAAAAACCTTGTGACCTTGTGGCTAAGCTACCAGGATATTGATGTTCTTCAGCGTGCCAGAAAATGTGGCCCTCTTTGATGCAAAGGAGCACCGATCTCAATTTCCCCAGCGTTGCTCGTGACCGTACCGCTTTCAACAATGTCAAGAGTCTGCTCTGGCATTCTCTCAACCAGATTCACCTGGAATTCTTTTCCAGCAGTCTTGAATGAGTTCCCACATATGCTGAGCACTTGTTCGCTGCTTTTCCTTCACTCTGCGATCCGACTCCCAAACCATCTCAATTTGAGAGAATGCCAAGAGTGTGCAAAGCTGTCATCAAGGCAAAGAGTGGCTACTTGAAGATCTACCAGAACAACATTTGACACTTCAGACAGTTTAGACAGTTTAGAGTTAGATTTTTTTTCAACTAAACAAGCTGGAAATCGTGTTAGTAAATCTCAATACCAAAATTATGACCATGGAGAGAAATCAGGGAAAACATTAGCACACCAGCTTCATCAGAGAACTGCAAATCAAACCATACCTGAGATACAGTGGGGCAAAAAAGTATTTAGTCAGCCACCAATTGTGCAAGTTCTCCCACTTAAAAAGATGAGAGAGGCCTGTAATTTTCATCATAGGTACACTTCAACTATGACAGACAAAATGAGAAAAAAAATCCAGAAAATCACATTGTAGGATTTTTAATGAATTTATTTGCAAATTATGGTGGAAAATAAGTATTTGGTCAATAACAAAAGTTTATCTCAATACTTTGTTATATACCCTTTGTTGGCAATGACAGAGGTCAAACGTTTTCTGTAAGTCTTCACAAGGTTTTCACACACTGTTGCTGGTATTTTGGCCCATTCCTCTATGCAGATCTCTTCTAGAGCAGTGATGTTTTGGGGCTGTTGCTGGGCAACACGGACTTTCAACTCCCTCCAAATATTTTCTATGGGGTTGAGATCTGGAGACTGGCTAGGCCACTCCAGGACCTTGAAATGCTTCTTACGAAGCCACTCCTTCGTTGCCCGGGCGGTGTGTTTGGGATCATTGTCATACTGAAAGACCCAGCCACGTTTCATCTTCAATGCCCTTGCTGGTGGTTTTCACTCAAAATCTCACGATACATGGCCCCATTCATTCTTTCCTTTACACGGATCAGGCGTCCTGGTCCCTTTGCAGAAAAACAGCCCCAAAGCATGATGTTTCCACCCCCATGCTTCACAGTAGGTATGGTGTTCTTTGGATGCAACTCAGTGTTCTTTATCCTCCAAACACGACAAGTTGAGTTTTTACCAAAAAGTTATATTTTGGTTTCATCTGACCATATGACATTCTCCCAATCTTCTTCTGGATCATCCAAATGCTCTCTAGCAAACTTCAGACGGGCCTGGACATGTACTGGCTTAAGCAGGGGGACACGTCTGGCACTGCAGGATTTGAGTCCCTGGCAGCGTAGTGTGTTACTGATGGTAGGCTTTGTTACTTTGGTCCCAGCTCTCTGCAGGTCATTCACTAGGTCCCCCCCGTGTGGTTCTGGTATTTTTGCTCACCGTTCTTGTGATCATTTTGACCCCACGGGGTGAGATCTTGCGTGGAGCCCCAGATCGAGGGAGATTATCAGTGGTCTTGTATGTCTTCCATTTCCTAATAATTGCTCCCACAATTGATTTATTCAAACCAAGCTGCTTACCTATTGCAGATTCAGTCTTCCCAGTCTGGTACAGGTCTACAATTTTGTTTCTGGTGTCCTTTGACAGCTCTTTGGTCTTGGCCATAGTGGAGTTTGCAGTGTGACTGTTTGAGGTTGTGGACAGGTGTCTTTTATACTGATAACAAGTTCAAACAGGTGCCATTAATACAGGTAACGAGTGGAGGACAGAGGAGCCTCTTAAAGAAGAAGTTACAGGTCTGTGAGAGCCAGAAATCTTGCTTGTTTGTAGGTGACCAAATAGTTATTTTCCACCATAATTTGCAAATAAATTCATTAAAAATCCTACAATGTGATTTTCTGGATTTTTTCCCTCTCATCTTTTTAAGTGGTAGAACTTGCACAATTGGTGGCTGACTAAATACTTTTTTGCCCCACTGTAAATAACGAGCTGGTAAACAAATGTATTGATGATTTAGAGATCAATTTATGCTTTCATAACTTTTACTCACAAGTTTGGATATACATGCTGGTAATGCTACCTTATTGGACGGATCTAGTAACTTGGATATACATGCTGGTAATGCTACCTTATTGGACGGATCTAGTAACTTGGATATACATGCTGGTAATGCTACCTTATTGGACGGATCTAGTAACTTGGATATACATGCTGGTAATGCTACCTTATTGGACGGATCTAGTAACTTGGATATACATGCTGGTAATGCTACCTTATTGGACGGATCTAGTAACTTGGATATACATGCTGGTAATGCTACCTTATTGGACGGATCTAGTAACTTGGATATACATGCTGGTAATGCTACCTTATTGGACGGATCTAGTAACTTGGATATACATGCTGGTAATGCTACCTTATTGGACGGATCTAGTAACTTGGATATACATGCTGGTAAAGCTACCTTATTGGACGGATCTAGTAACTTGGATATACATGCTGGTAAAGCTACCTTATTGGACGGATCTAGTAACTTGGATATACATGCTGGTAAAGCTACCTTATTGGACGGATCTAGTAACTTGGATATACATGCTGGTAAAGCTACCTTATTGGACGGATCTAGTAACTTGGATATACATGCTGGTAAAGCTACCTTATTGGACGGATCTAGTAACTTGGATATACATGCTGGTAATGCTACCTTATTGGACGGATCTAGTAACTTGGATATACATGCTGGTAATGCTACCTTATTGGACGGATCTAGTAACTTGGATATACATGCTGGTAATGCTACCTTATTGGACGGATCTAGTAACTTGGATATACATGCTGGTAATGCTACCTTATTGGACGGATCTAGTAACTTGGATATACATGCTGGTAATGCTACCTTATTCAACACCTTCTTTGAGAATCTACATATTCCAACAGTTGAAATCTAAAATAGAATTTACTGCTGAATTGGAAAAAGCAGTTCTCTGTAGAAGAGATTGTGTTGGAACACTATGCAGTGTGGTAAACGGTCTGGGCCCTACCGGTGAGACCGAGTCAAGACCGAGACTGGGATGGGGTCAAGGGGTCTGAGACCAGAAAAATGTGAGTCCATTTCAAGACCATGATTACAATTTTGTCAAATCAGCACCATAATAACAGTTCAAAATGTCCAGTATTTCTGTGTTCATATTTCAGAACAACGTATGGATTCCTTAGCCATTCAGAAACAGTGAAATGTTGATTTTCTTTACTGGTCTCTGGGGAGATAAATCTAGCTCGCTCAGTCATCTGCCATTCAACTTTATTAGGGGAACATTTTGGAGTGACAATGGAATCAACCAACTTAATGGGTGTGATCGTTGTTATAAAAGAGTATGGAAACTGACAGCATTTTAGCAACATGAAATATTGTTATCATCAGTTCATATACAACCCCAGGAATAATATGGCACTTTTAAAAAAACAACATTTTCTAGCAAACGACCGGCTTAGATATGGTCATTTTCACTTCTACTTAAATTCTTAGAATGTTTTGGGAATTACGTATACTAAAGCATGTGAACATTATATTACAATATGGAGTGGGAAAGAGGCGGTGGACAATTAATAAACACTGCCGTAAATAAAACCAAATAAAAACATCTGTCTTGTCCAGGACCAGAGTCCACACAGACCGGTGGGTTATAGCCAATCAGAGCTACAGTAGGCCTTTATAGAAACAAGCCATTTGCCACACAGGCCTGTCATCATTCACGTTGAACTGGACTGTGTGTTTACAGGCAGTAGGTCCTGTCATCATTCACTTTGAACTGGACTGTGTGTTTACAGGCAGTAGGGCCTGTCATCATTCACTATGAACTGGACTGTGTGTTTACAGGGAGTAGGGCCTGTCATCATTCACTATGAACTGGACTGTGTGTTTACAGGAAGTAGGGCCTGCCATCATTCACTTTGAACTGGACTGTGTGTTTACAGGAAGTAGGGCCTGTCATCATTCACTTTGAACTGGACTGTGTGTTTACAGGCAGTAGGGCCTGTCATCATTCACTATGAACTGGACTGTGTGTTTACAGGCAGTAGGGCCTGTCATCATTCACTATGAACTGGACTGTGTGTTTACAGGAAGTAGGGCCTGTCATCATTCACTCTGAACTGGACTGTGTGTTTACAGGCAGTAGGGCCTGTCATCATTCACTATGAACTGGACTGTGTGTTTACAGGGAGTAGGGCCTGTCATCATTCACTATGAACTGGACTGTGTGTTTACAGGAAGTAGGGCCTGCCATCATTCACTTTGAACTGGACTGTGTGTTTACAGGAAGTAGGGCCTGTCATCATTCACTTTGAACTGGACTGTGTGTTTACAGGCAGTAGGGCCTGTCATCATTCACTATGAACTGGACTGTGTGTTTACAGGAAGTAGGGCCTGCCATCATTCACTTTGAACTGGACTGTGTGTTTACAGGCAGTAGGGCCTGTCATCATTCACTTTGAACTGGACTGTGTGTTTACAGGCAGTAGGGCCTGTCATCATTCACTATGAACTGGACTGTGTGTTTACAGGAAGTAGGGCCTGTCATCATTCACTATGAACTGGACTGTGTGTTTACAGGCAGTAGGGCCTGTCATCATTCACTCTGAACTGGACTGTGTGTTTACAGGCAGTAGGGCCTGTCATCATTCACTTTGAACTGGACTGTGTGTTTACAGGCAGTAGGGCCTGTCATCATTCACTATGAACTGGACTGTGTGTTTACAGGCAGTAGGGCCTGTCATCATTCACTATGATCTGGACTGTGTGTTTACAGGCAGTAGGGCCTGTCATCATTCACTTTGAACTGGACTGTGTGTTTACAGGCAGTAGGGCCTGTCATCATTCACTATGAACTGGACTGTGTGTTTACAGGAAGTAGGGCCTGTCATCATTCACTATGAACTGGACTGTGTGTTTACAGGGAGTAGGGCCTGTCATCATTCACTATGAACTGGACTGTGTGTTTACAGGAAGTAGGGCCTGTCATCATTCACTTTGAACTGGACTGTGTGTTTACAGGAAGTAGGGCCTGTCATCATTCACTATGAACTGGACTGTGTGTTTACAGGCAGTAGGGCCTGTCATCATTCACTATGAACTGGACTGTGTGTTTACAGGCAGTAGGGCCTGCCATCATTCACTTTGAACTGGACTGTGTGTTTACAGGAAGTAGGGCCTGTCA
This sequence comes from Oncorhynchus mykiss, assembly GCF_057628025.1. Lineage (NCBI taxonomy): Eukaryota > Metazoa > Chordata > Actinopteri > Salmoniformes > Salmonidae > Oncorhynchus > Oncorhynchus mykiss. Next base: position 2,102,776 of record NC_143050.1, on the reverse strand, counting down.
TCATTCACTATGAACTGGACTGTGTGTTTACAGGCAGTAGGGCCTGCCATCATTCACTTTGAACTGGACTGTGTGTTTACAGGAAGTAGGGCCTGTCATCATTCACTATGAACTGGACTGTGTGTTTACAGGAAGTAGGGCCTGTCATCATTCACTCTGAACTGGACTGTGTGTTTACAGGCAGTAGGGCCTGTCATCATTCACTATGAACTGGACTGTGTGTTTACAGGCAGTAACAACAGCGTGACTTTAGATCATTAGAACACATTCGCCAAAAGACACAAAATGCACCTGAATGTATTTCTGTAAATATGTAAATACCAAGGGAGTCCTCTTACATTTGGGAACTTTACAGTCCTATTGATCAGACAACCATGAAAAGGTAGGCTCTTTCTCCCTCAGTTATGCACATCAACAACAACAAGATCAACAACGAATGCTAGCTAGAGCAAGATGAGCTAAAATGTAAGGAAGGAACATTAGATAAACCCTCTGAAAATGTTCAGCTAGTTGGCCGTCAAAATGGGGAATTGTAGCCTCCTCGTCCTTCTGCAGCTTGCCTGCCAATGCATGCTTGTCCCAACCAAGCACCCAAGCTAACTGGCTAAAGTTGGCTGGCTTGATAGCTAGCAAATTCCAGACACAAATGAGAGAACACCTCACTCTGACCATTTTACTTGCCGTAGCAGAGCTGGTTATAACCTACCTTTTTTTTGCCTACATTTACTGACACTGGCCGGTGTTAAGGCATTTGTAAAGTCCTCAATTGTTCTGCGCTCTGGCACACTCAAACGAGAGTGCTCTGAAATCAGAGTAGATAGCCAGAGTGAATTTACGAACGCAAGCGCTATGCTAACTGGATAACAGCCGTTCAACTTCTTGCTAGCTAACCAAATGGCAACTGCATCTCTAGCTGTATATAGCCACCGGAAAACGATATGAGGGGGAAAAGTCTGTCACTCATTCACTCTTCCAATGGCATGACATCCTCCTAGCAGCTAGCTAGTTAACGTTAGGGTCCTCCTCCAATGGCATGACATGATCTTCTCCTAGCAGCTAGCTAGTTAACGTTTAGGGTCCTCCTCCAATGGCATGACATGATTTCCTCCTAGCAGCTAGCTAGTTAACGTTTAGGGTCCTCCTCCAATGGCATGACATGATCTTCTCCTAGCAGCTAGCTAGTTAACGTTAGGATCCTCCTCCAATGGCATGACATGATCTTCTCCTAGCAGCTAGCTAGTTAACGTTTAGGGTCCTCCTCCAATGGCATGACATGATCTCCTCCTAGCAGCTAGCTAGTTAACGTTAGGGTCCTCCTCCAATGGCATGACATGATCTCCTCCTAGCAGCTAGCTAGTTAACGTTAGGGTCCTCCTCCAATGGCATGACATGTTCTCCTCCTAGCAGCTAGCTAGTTAACGTTTAGGGTCCTCCTCCAATGGCATGACATGATCTCCTCCTAGCAGCTAGCTAGTTAACGTTAGGGTCCTCCTCCAATGGCATGACATGATCTCCTCCTAGCAGCTAGATAGCTCTCTAGCTAACGTTAGGCTCTGTATTTTTAGCTTGCTACATAAATAGATACGCTACCCTATTAGCCACGTTATGACTGACTTGTGATCATTGCTAGTTTGATTGGATTGACATTCCCAGCCTTAGTTACATTTGTCCAGAAGATTGAGTCATTGAAACTTAAACAGTGTATCCCAAATGGAGGCAGCAAACAATGAATTGGTGAATTATATTAATCATGCATTGAACTGCATCCATCTATTCTGCCAACAATCCCTTAGTGTACATCATGGAATGTTAAGTCAAATATAAACTATTTTTAAAACCTCTTATAAAGTTGGTTTTGTAGCATAAACTGGGAATATGATATTTAGGACTGGTATTATGATTGTTTGTTTCATATCTGCAATTTAGTTAAAACGCTGTCAGTTTGTCACACCCTGACCATAGTTTGCTTTGTATGTTTCTATGTTTTGTTTGGTCAGGGTGTGATCTGAGTGGGCATTCTATGTTGGATGTCTAGTTTGTCTGTTTCTGTGTTTGGGCCTGATATGGTTCTCAATCAGAGGCAGGTGTTAGTCATTGTCTCTGATTGGGAACCATATTTAGGTAGCCTGTTTTGTGTTGGGTTTTGTGGGTGATTGTCTATGTTGATTGCTTGTGTTCAGCACAGGTCTCATTAGCGTCACGGTCGTTATTTGTTTATTGTTTTTGTATAGTTTGTATTCAGTGTTTTCTTTTATTAAATATTCATCATGAACATATACCATGCCGCATTTTGGTCCTCCGAACCTTCTCGCCTCTCCTCTTCAGATGAAGAGGAGGACGCCCGTGACACAGTTCCACTTTAAACTTTAGATCACCGGTTATTTTGTGTGCTAAATGTGAAATGTTTTTTTTTTGCAATGGGAAGTAATAGTTGTACATTTCGATTGGGAAATGCTTAATGGTTGTGTTTTTGTATTCTTATGACTGGGACATACTGCTTATTATATCAGAGTGAACGGACTGCTTATCCTTTAACATCATGCTGTGTGTGTCTTTCCCCAACTAAAACAAATCTTAGTCTTTCCACCAATTTATTGGTCAAACATTTTAACAGTGTGTTTTTCCATTTATAGACACACCTTATGTGTTTAATGAAATCAACAATGAGCATTGAGCTTGTTTGATGCTTTAAGCTTACGGTTTGACGAAATAAGACAAATGCCTCAAGAGGGCACCAGAGATCTAGATAACCAGAAGAAAAAAAAACTTAACCTGACGCATCTATTCTCCTCCAGCTCCTGCTGGCTTTTCGCAGATCCTGCTATTACTCTCCTGAAGTTGTCGGTAATAGGCTACAGGAGGAGTCGCAACATTTCTCATGTGGAATGTCAATTTATCTTACCATTTCTACCAATGTCAGTTATGTTTTTTCATTTGAACATTTTTTTGTGAAACAGTTTCGTTACATTTCGATAATGTCTTCCTATCTCTAAATCATGGTAATGTCGTTAATCTACATTCTATCCAAATCTAAATGAAAATGAGAAACCTAAAAAGTAACTTCTATTTCCAACTATGTAAAAATAGCCTACATTCAAATGAAAAAAATTACAACATTGCAGCCTGCAGGTAGAAAATATCCTGATAAAAATAAATCTCCTATAAATCACATCGACTACACATGGCCTGTCTGCAACCAACATGGCCTGTCTGCAACCAACATGGCCTGTCTGCAACCAACTTCAAACATTGTATCAACTTTTAACTTAGGTCTGGCTAGAAGCTCTAGCGAACTTGCAAAATTGTATGAAAATTTCTGAGCCCTTAAGAGTTGTTTTATTTTATTTGACCTTTTATTTAACGAGGCAAGTCAGTTAAGAACAAATTCTTATTTACAATGACGGCCTACTGGGGAACAGTGGGTTACCTGCCTTGTTCAGGGGCAGAACGTGAGCTCGGAAAACAGACAGCTGTAGGCTATTTGCTCAAGGGATAAGGAGCAGTGCTTGACTTGGGTGGCACCTCAAATGTTCTACTGCTTGAGCTCCTGTTCCTCTTACAGAATATTAGATCAAAAGTATTGAGGAGCTCCTGCACCTAAATATAAACAGTACCAGCACCCAAAATGAGTACCGGAACCTATTTCAGTCCAAGTCAAGCACTGATCTGTTATAATCTCCACCCGGCATAGCCAGAAGAGGACTGGCCACCCCTCATAGCCTGGTTCCTCTCTAGGTTTCTTCCTAGGTTCTGGCCTTTCTAGGGAGTTTTTCCTAGCCACCGTGCTTCTACACCTGCATTGCTTTCTGTTTGGGGTTTTAGGCTGGGTTTCTGTACAGCACTTTGAGATATCAGCTGATGTAAGAAGGGCTTTGTAAATACATTTGATTTGATAAGAACTAATCAGGTAGGCCTATTTGATGACATTCCCACTAGATCAGAGCATGACATTTTGTGGGAGCGAGCTGGAAAGATTGTTCATGTACATTGAGGAACTATTGTAATTCTCAATTGATGTAAAAACAGACTTTGTTTGCTTGCCGTTTTGAGGTGAAGAAAACATTACTTTGAGAAGCTCCACAGGTCATTAGTGGTGGTGTGTTAATCCAATCAGAAAAACTATCAGATATCCCCAAATGGACACATTTATATGCCTACATTTATGCACAGGCCAGGTAGCCTATAGGACTACTTCTATGTGTAATCAGGTGTGTGTCCTTACTCAACATTGACAGGAGCGCTCCAAATAAGACAACGACTAAATTGACAAAACTCAGAAATGGAATGAAATAAACCAAAACTTGTTTCTTACAAGTGTAGAATAGATTGTGCACTCTGCAAGTAATGTGTCCTGTCCGACAATGAGAAGGGTAAAAGACTGGAATACTAATATTGATTAATTAACAGAAATTACCGTAACCATAGTGATAAACATAGTAGATTAGAAATGATAGGAATTAATGGTAAATATACTACTGGTGATACATGTACACTAACAATCAAACACAAACAATTCACACAATGAAGTTATGAAACAATTTGGCGGGAGAGAGAGCACATTCTGGAAGAAGTGCGCTGTGCATCTGGGCGCAATGTTAATCTGATGTCTAGCATTTACGGGGATAAACCTCAACAGAAGTCAGGACATTCATACTCCTTGCGCTTCATGGAGCAGTGTAGAATTGTTGTCAAGGAAGTGAGTTTGTGTTTTCTACAGGATGTACCGCCCCCACCTACCGTCAACCAATCATGTCAATACAGAGCTATACAGCGCCTTCCGCATTGTTACCAGATTTGGGAGGCGCAAGGCTATAGAGTACGGAGCTCGATTTGGTCATGTGAGCTTCGTAGTGAGTACACAGAAATTGAAATTGAATCGATTTCAAAGATAAAGCCAATGTCCCTCTCCTGACTCTCCGCCTGAAACAGGATCTTGAACGCTGGGATTTACTTTCTCTGTCTTTTGGCAGAAGAATTAACACTGTTAAAATTATTTCGGAAAGTATTCATAACCCTTGACATTTTCCACATTTTGTTACGTTACAGACTTATTCTAAAATGGGTTAAATACAAACGAATCCTCAGCAATCTACACGCAATACCCCATAATGACATCACAATACCCCATAATGACATCACAATACCCCACAATGACAAAGTGAAAATAGGTTTTGAGACATTTTTGCACACAAACAAAAACTGAAATACCTTATTTACATAAGTATTCAGACCCTTTGCTATGAGACTCTAAATTGAGCTCTTGTGAATCCTGTTTCCATTGATCATCCTTGAGATGTTTTTACAACTTGGAGTCCATCTGTGGTAAATTAAATTGTTTGGAAATGATTTGGAAAGGCACACACCTGTCTGTATAACTTCTAACAGTTGACAGTGCATGTCAGAGCAAAAACCAAGCCATGATGGCGAAGGAATTGTCCGGAGAGTTCCGAGACAGGATTGTGTCGAGGCATAGATCTTGGGGAAGGGTACCAAAAAATGTCTGCAGCATTGAAGTCCCCAATAACACAGTGGCCTCCGTTATTCTTAAATGGACGAGGTTTGGAACCACCAAAACTCTCCCTAGAGCCGGCCAAACTGAGAAATCAGGGGAGAAGGGCCTTGGTCGGGGAGGTGGCCAAGAACCCAATGGTCAATCTGACAGAGCTCCAGAGTTCCACTGTGGAGATGGGAGAAACTTCCAGAAGGAAAACCATCTCTGCAGGACTCTACCAATCAGGCCATTATGGTAGAGTGGCCAGACGGAAGTCGCTCCTCAGTAAAAGGAACATGACAGCCTGCTTGGAGTTTGCCAAAAGGCACCTAAAGACTCTCAGACCATGAGAAACAAGATTCTCTGGTCTGATGAAACCAAGATTGAACTCTTTGGCCTGAATGCAAAGTGTCACATCTGGAGGAAACCTGGCACCATCCCTACGGTGAAGCATAGTGGTGGCAGCATCATGCTGTGGGGATGTTTTTCAGCGGCAGGGACTGGGAGACTGGTCAGGATCGAGGCAAAGATGAACAGAGCAAAGTACAGAGAGATCCTTCATGAAAACCTGCTTCAGAGCGCTCTGGACCTCAGACTGGGGTGAAGGTTCACTTTCCAACAGGACATTGACCCGAAACACACAGCCAAGACAATGCAGGAGTGGCTTCGGGACAAGTCTCTGAATGTCCTTGAGTGACCCTGCCAGAGCCCGGACTTGAACCCGATCGAACATCTCTGGAGAAACCTGAAAATAGCTGTGAAGCAACGCTCCCCATCCAACCTGACAGAGCTTGAAAGCATCTGCAGAGAAGAATGGGAGAAACACCTCCAAAACAGGTTTGTCAAGCTTGTAGTGTCATACCCAAGAAAAACGTAAGGCTCTAATCGCTGCCAAAGGTGCTTCAACAAAGTACTGAGTAAAGGGTCTGAATACTTATGTCAATGTGTCATTTACATAAGTATATTTTTAAGAGAAAAAAAACATGGTTTGTCATTATGTGGTATTGTGTGTAGATTGATGAGGGGGAAAAAACTATTGAATCCATTTTAAAATAACAAAATGTGTAAAAAGTCAAGGGTTCTGAACACTTTCCCAAGGCGCTGTATTACCTAAACGTTTATACTTACTTAAATGTATTTCTATTTTTCTGACAAAACCTTTTTTTCATCTCCATAGATAAACTGTTTTTTATCTGGAACAACAAAAAAACAACCTTGGTTACGAGCGTATTGCAGATCGTCCCCAGTGCAGACTACCACTTCCTAACTTTCTGTCACGTTCTGACCTTTATTCCTCTGTTAGGTCTTTGTTTAGTCTGGTCAGGGCGTGAGTTGGGGTGGGCAGTCTATGTTCGTTTTTCTATGTTTAGGTTTCTGTGTTCGGCCTAGTATGGTTCTCAATCAGAGGCAGGTGTCGTTAGTTGTCTCTGATTGAGAATCATACTTAGGTAGCCTTTTCCCACTTGTGTTTCGTGGGTGTTTGTTGCCACACGGTTCTGTTTTGGTTTCGTTCGTTTCACGTTTATTGTTTTGTAGTGTTCAGTTTGTCTTTAAATAAACGTTATGGACACTTACCACGCTGCGCATTGGTCCTCAGATCCTTCTCGCTACTCCTCCTCAGAAGAGGAGGAGGAATGCCTATACACTTTCAATATTATTATCATTATTATTATTATTATTATTATTATTATTATTATTATTATCATTATTATTATTATTATAGTTATTACTGGGCAACTAATATAAGAATCATTCTATATTGGATGACAGAAAGCCCCGATGTTAGAGTCCCCAAAATGGTTGACCTTGAAGATCTCATCCTGTGTCCCCACCTCCTCAAGCTGCCTTACTCTGCTCTAAACTAGCTGGTCTTCTAATGGTTGACCTTGGAGATCTCATCCTGTGTCCCCACCTCTTCCAGCTGACTTACTCTGCTCTAAACTAGCTGGTCTTCTAATGGTTGACCTTGGAGATCTCATCCTGTGTCCCCACCTCTTCCAGCTGACTTACTCTGCTCTAAACTAGCTGGTCTTCTAATGGTTGACCTTGGAGATCTCATCCTGTGTCCCCACCTCCTCCAGCTGACTTACTCTGCTCTAAACTAGCTGGTCTTCTAATGGTTGACCTTGGAGATCTCATCCTGTGTCCCCACCTCCTCCAGCTGACTTACTCTGCTCTAAACTAGCTGGTCTTCTAATGGTTGACCTTGGAGATCTCATCCTGTGTCCCCACCTCTTCCAGCTGACTTACTCTGCTCTAAACTAGCTGGTCTTCTAATGGTTGACCTTGGAGATCTCGTCCTGTGTCCCCACCTCTTCCAGCTGACTTACTCTGCTCTAAACTAGCTGGTCTTCTAATGGTTGACCTTGGAGATCTCATCCTGTGTCCCCACCTCTTCCAGCTGACTTACTCTGCTCTAAACTAGCTGGTCTTCTAATGGTTGACCTTGGAGATCTCATCCTGTGTCCCCACCTCTTCCAGCTGACTTACTCTGCTCTAAACTAGCTGATCCTGTTTCAAAATACATTTAAAAAACCCTGTTGTGAAACATTCTCTGGAAAATCTGGAAACAGTTCAGGCCATCGTTTGGTCTCAGTGAATTTTCAACTTCTTCCCCATTATTAAAGAACCATACATTCTCCCCATCATTATTAGACCGGGCGTTTCATATCTGGGCTGGAAAAGGGATCTCTTCACGGAACGACGTGTTCATTGGATTTAGCACCTTTTGAACAGTTGGTACAATATTCCTAGATCCCATTTCTTTTAGGTATCTACAACTGCGTAGTTTTGTATCTTCACACTCTAGTTACTTCCCATCATGCCCAACTACCTCATTTCTAGACTCCAGTTTTAAAGTGAACCCTTATATCAAAGGGGGGGGGGTATTAGTTTGGTCTATACGTTACTAAACTCAAACAATCTGGAATCGTTGAAACTCTCTTAAAATAGCCAATGGGAAGATGATTTAGGTGAACAACTTTCAAAATGACATTATTTGTCAGAGTATGCTTCAGAGAATACATTCTATATCCATATGTCTAAGGCATGTTGTTATTCAATTTTAAATTGTCCATCGGCTGCATTGGTAAAAAGTAAAAAAATGATCCAAGCTGAGAACAGAAATAGATCCCACTTGTGACCGATGTAAAGCAGGCTCCTGATACTTTTTTTTACACATGCTTTGGTCATGCACAAACTCTTCTAGCTATATGAATTTCAGACGTTTTCTAAGATACTGGAGAGACCAATAGAATCTTCTGCCTTTATTGCATCATTCAGAGTGGCACCGCAGGAGGCCCCTCTAAACAGTTCTATGGAGTGGCGCCGCAGGAGGCCCCTCTAAACAGTTCTATGGAGTGGCGCCGCAGGAGGCCCCTCTAAACAGTTCTATGGAGTGGTGCCGCAGGAGGCCCCTCTAAACAGTTCTATGGAGTGGTACCGCAGGAGGCCCCTCTAAACAGTTCTATGGAGTGGCATCGCAGGAGGCCCCTCTAAACAGTTCTATGGAGTGGCGCCGCAGGAGGCCCCTCTAAACAGTTCTATGGAGTGGCACCGCAAGAGGCCCCTCTAACAGTTCTATGGAGTGGCACCGCAGGAGGCCCCTCTAAACAGTTCTATGGGCAACAGGCTGGCATGTACTACTCTTCTAGAGTTGGGGAGGGGCTCTGTTAGAGCATTGGGGGTTGGGGTGGGGCTCTGTTAGAGCATTGGGGGTTGGGGTGGGGCTCTGTTAGAGCATGGGGAGTTGGGGTGGGGCTCTGTTAGAGCATGTGGGGTTGGGGTGGGGCTCAGTTAGAACATGGGGGGTTGGGGTGGGGCTCTGTTAGAGCATGGGGGATTGGGGTGGGGGCTCTGTTAGAGCATGGAGGGTTGGGGTGGGGCTTTTTTAGAGCATGGGGGGTGGGGCTCTGTTAGAGCATGGGGGTTGGGGTGGGGGCTCTGTTAGAGCATGTGGGCTGGGGCTCTGTTAGAGCATGGGGGGTTGGGGTGGGGCTCTGTTAGAGCATGGGGGGTTGTTGTGGGGCTCTGTTAGAGCATGGAGGTTGGGGTGGGTTAGGGTAATCAGTTCATCTCTCCCAGCTATTACCCGGGCCAGGGCTTCAAACCAACAACCTTCTGACTACTGGTCCTATTCTGTAAGCTTCATCTACCTACCTCATAGACTGAAACGTTGTAGGAAGCCTGGGTGAATGACAACACAGAGGAGCTGAGCTGGGCCTGGACCCCGTCGGAGAGGTGGTGCAGGAGCAGGAGGTGCAGGAGCAGAAGGTGCAGGAGGAGGAGGAGGAGTTGGGCGGAGCGAGGAAGAGAAGGAGAAGTCTGTATGATGCCCCGAGGGTTCACTGTCATCGCCATCCCATCACTCAGTCAACCTGGAAACAGAGAGAGAGGAGGAAGATCATTGTTTAAATATTATTGCGATATGAGCCACGTTACAAGTGGGTTAATCCTACTGGTGCCATCCTCTCTATATGAGCCACGTTACAAGTGGGTTAATCCTACTGGTGCCATCCTCTCTATATGAGCCACGTTACAAGTGGGTTAATCCTACTGGTGCCATCCTCTCTATATGAGCCACGTTACAAGTGGGTTAATCCTACTGGTGCCATCCTCTCTATATGAGCCACGTTACAAGTGGGTTAATCCTACTGGTGCCATCCTCTCTATATGAGCCACGTTACAAGTGGGTTAATCCTACTGGTGCCATCCTCTCTATATGAGCCACGTTACAAGTGGGTTAATCCTAGAGAACTGGTGTTTAGTCTGTTTTCTTATCATGTCAGTGCCCCTGGTTTTACTTCCCTGCCTCACTGTTCGCTAAAATATTCACCTGTTACCAGACTTGGGTCACCTTCAAATACTGTTGTCCAATACGTGAGGTGCAATGTGATGTAGCTTGCCTGGAGCAATGAAAATATATTGTATCAAAAGACTCTTAAATGGTCGTTTCCCACATATAGATTACGCCTAGTCTTGGATTAAAAAGAAAGCTCAATGGAGATTGTGTGTATCTCAACGTAATAGACATACTGGTATTGACCCAGAACTGATTGTTGTTACCTCCAACTGTTGTTAATCTCAAAACACCCAGAACTAAAAATAGATATTAATTGTTACCTACATTTAAGAAAATGATAACAAATTGTCTTTTATAAATAGTGACCTGAATTAATGTTACCATAAATACTAAAATAATAATTACTGTTTAAAACACATGTGCACTCAAATCACTGGGGGACATCACCACTCACTGTTCAGTTCAGTGGAGCGTACATACATCCTTCTATTCTTTGCTTTCAAACAATCAAATGGCTTCTTAATACAATAGATAGATAGATAGATAGATAGATAGATAGATAGATAGATAGATAGATAGATAGATAGATAGATAGATAGATAGATAGATAGATAGATAGATATATACGTAGATAGATTGATAGATAGATAGATAGATAGATAGATAGATAGATAGATAGATAGATAGATAGATAGATAGATAGATAGATAGATAGATAGATAGATAGATATATGCTCTAAAGTAGTGCACAGTTTAGGGAAAGGGGTGCCATTAAGAAAGGAAGAAGCCCAGGGAAGAAGCCCTGGTTGTAATTTGAAGGAATCTCACTATGCTATGTTTTCAGATTCACTTTTTGTAGTGTGACATTGCTTCATGAATTTATAATGTAGTGTTCTCTCTCTCTCTCTCTCTCTCTCTCTCTCTCCCTCTCTCTCTCTCTCTCTGTCTCTGTCTCTCTCTCTCTCCCCCTCTCTCTCTCTCTCCCTCTCTCTCTCCCTCTCTCTCTCTCTCTCTGTCTCTGTCTCTCTCTCTCTGTCTCTCTCTCTCTGTCTCTGTCTCTCTCTCTCTGTCTCCCTCTCTCTCTCTGTCTCTCGTGGCATATAGAATAAAATGTGTCAAAACAAAAAGATTCCTGTCACTAAAGTACATTCACAGTATAGCATTATTATAGATGTCCCTTCATTGGCTAATGCACTACACAGCACGACACACAATAGCTATGCAAATGTTGATTTTTCTTCTCACAGATCAATACAAGAGGTTGCTAAACAGATGCATGGAACCAATGTCACATTATTGTCCAATGAACCAACAGTGTCGCAAATCTATTTGTGTAGAATCAATGATGGAATTCCGATAGATTTTTTTCTTCATGCATCACCCGTCCCGGCCAGTCCCGTGCGCGACCTTCTTTCCTGGATCAGTGAGGCTCGAGATCATCAGGACACATCCCTCCCACTGTTATTAGTTATTAGCGCGAGATATTATCCAACTGTGTCAGGCTACTTATACCTCCCGATTACACCACTGGTCATATTCTAATTCCACCAATAGTTGTAATTTAGCCTTTTCAGATGAACTCACTTATATTGGACCTCCACCCGGACCACGAAAGCACACACATTGATTAACTGAAATGCACGGCTATCACAACTTCACACAGAAACAAAACTTTAGCCTATAGGAGAATGCAATAATGCAAACAATTCAAACATCCCAGAAACTGTGGCAGCCACATTTAGCCCCCTCTAGACAATTGCTGGGAAAACCTAAATGAAAGAGAGAAAGAGAGAATTTCTTACATTCGGGATGAGGGGAAAAATCCAAGCAAATTATCTTTAGAGTGCGCGCTTCAACATATCCTATAGGACTGGCGAGTGGCGAAACACACGACGGAGGCACAGAGAGAGCTAAACAGACTCTCTCTCTCTTTCTGTCTCTCTCTCTTTCTCCAGTTGAGTCATGTTGTGTTGGTTGAGTAGGCATTGATGTTGACCACCCGGGGGCACGCAGTGCGCGCACACAGATCCCCCTGCCGCGGAACTAAGGTTGCTCCCCACACAGGCACGTACACTACATTACCAAAAGTATGTGGACACCTGCCTGTCAAATATCTCATTCCAAAATCATGGGCATTAATATGGAGTTGTTCCCCCATTGCTTCTAAATCAGCCTCCACTCTTCTGGGAAGGCTTTCCACTAGATGTTGGAACATTGCTGCTATAACAGCCTCCAGTCTTCTGGGAAGGCTTTCCACTAGATGTTGGAACATTGCTGCTATAACAGCCTCCACTCTTCTGGGAAGGCTTTCCGCTAGATGTTGGAACATTGCTGCAGGGACTTGCTTCCATTCAGGTTGGGCACTGTGCTTTGTGCACAGGGGCATTGTCATGCTGAAACAGGAAAGGACCTTCCCAAACTGTTGCCACAAAGTTGGAAGCACAGACACGTCTAGATTGTCAATGTATGCTGTAGCGTTAAGATTTCCCTTCACTGGAACTAAGGAGCCCGAACCTTGAAAAAAAATTCCCGGACCATCATTCCTCCTCCACCAAACGTTACAGTTGGCACTATGCATTGGGGTGGGTAGCTTTCTCCTGGCATCCACTAAACCCAGATGAATCCTTTTGACTGCCGGATGGTGAAGCGTAATTCATCACTCCAGAGAACGTTTCCACTGCTGCAGAGTCCAATAGCAGCGATTTTTACACCACTCCAGATGACGCTTGGCATTGCACATGGTGATCTTAGCCTTGTGTGCGGCTGCTCAGCCATGGAAACCCATTTCATGAAGCTCCCAACAAACAGTTGTTGTGCTGATGTTGCTTCCAGAGGTAGTTTGGTACTCAGTATTTAGTGTTGCAACAAAGGACAGATGATTTTTACGCACTATGCGTTGTCCTGTTCTGTGAGCTTGTGTGGCCGACCACTTTAAGGGCTGAAACATTGTTGTGCCTAGACATTCACAATCACAGCACTTACAGTTGACTGTAGGGCAGCTCTAGCAGGGCAGACGTGATGAAATTACTTGTTGGAAAGGTGGCATCCTATGACGGTGCCACTCTGAAAGTCACTGAGCTCTTCAGTAAGGCCATTCTACTGACAATGTTTGTCTATGGAGATTGCATGGCTGTGTGTTTCGATTGTATACAATCTGCCAGCAACGGGTGTGGCTGAAATAGCAGAATCCACTAATGTGAAGTGGTGTCCTCATACTTTTGTATAAATAGTGTATCAGTAGTAGGTAGAATTATGATGTTCTGATGATTATTCCCCATTTGAGGCACTCGCTAGCAATGCTTAGTAGGCTCGCAAACCATATAAGACTAGTACAATAGCAATAGCGAGCCTATTTTGCTGTTTCTTTATTTGGTAGTTTAAAGCTGAGAATAGTTCACAAGCATTGTATTGTCAGAGTGTAACTGCCAAAATGGTTTAACATTAAACGGACAGAATGACAGGCTACTTACTTCAATACTGTCACTTGATCAGAAAGAAGCGCACCGCCAAGATTTCTTGACATTGAACGAAGCGGTCGTCGATGTTTCCCGAGTCACATCGGTCATTTCCGGAAGTATCGGAGAACGGATGCACGGATAAGTTGTTAGGCTACTAGTTCCAGCACATCTTTTATCCTCAACATCTTTAATTCATCGGTTTATCCGTTTACAGTGGGGTTTGATGTAACTTGTTGTTAGTACCAATGTCGCTTCTGTGTTACAACAAAGGATGTGGTCAACGTTTTGAGGCGGACAACAACCCTGAGGGTAAGCTAGCCAACGTTAGCCTAGCGTTAACTTGAAACTACATAAAGCAACATGCTCAGTTTGGTGATAAAAGCATTTATTCATCTGTACTATTACAACTAGCTAACACGTTGAACAATATCAAACGTGATGCCTAGTCATTTTACCCTGCCCATTGATCTGTCCCCCTGTAAATTACACCCTGTAGTTTATTCCTCTTCTTGCTATTTGAATTTGTTCATATGTATTTTTAAACTCTGAATCAGTGGGAAGGGCTCCTATGTAAGTATTTAAATGTAGTCTACACCTGTTGTATTTGGCTCATGTGAATGTTTTGATTTTTAGCTAGCAGCGTTACAGTACAGTAGCTAACGTTAGCTACTACCTCGTAGGTCTCTAGTAGCTACTGTTGCTAGCGACGTTAACAAGTACTCTCTTTATTAAATGTGAATACCCGTTTAGGGGACTATCGTTATCATTTCATTAGTGACGGGGTGATTTGATCGCGAAGCGCCGACACTTCGATGCAGTTTTCAAAGCACTAACGTTACTGTACGGATTCAACACCACGTATCGAGGACGAGATGCGGCCGAAATATGTCTCCCTCCAGCATGTGGCCCATTTCGTCCACCCAAACCAGGAATTGTTGTATGTAGGGCTTATTCGCTACGTGAGGTTGTATTTAATCGAATTAAAGTTTCTTAATGCTTAAATTGTTACTAGTGTTCGGATTTAAGTAGGACAAGTGACACCCCGGCAATTTTGATTTAAAAACAAACACTTTATATCGGCAGATGGCTACACATATTCATAGTTGAGGCTAGTAAGCATAGCATCTATATGTTGAATTACGTGCGGCTGACGTCAACAACCCTCATCGAATATTCAAAAATAAGATTAGAATACGTCGTGCTGACTCTACGTGATGACGTGTGACTCTTCTTCTTTTTTATGTCGAACTACACTCTAGCTTTGTTGTCGCCACCAACTGGACTAGGAGAGAAAAAAAAAATTACAAAAGAAAAGTAAATTCCATACGTGTAGGGAAAAATTCAGCGTTAGCTAGCTAACTGCTAGAAGGATGTCATGCCATTTGGAGGAGTGAATGTGACTTTCCCCTGTCCTATTGTTTTCCTTCCGGGGGCTATAACGTTACACAACTAGAGATGCAGTTATCATTTGGTAAGCTAGCAAGAAGTTGAACGGCTGTTAAGTTACCCAGTTAGCATATCTCTTGCATTTGTAAATTCGGTCTGGAATCTCTCGTCTGAGTGTGCCAGAGTGCAGAATAACTGATGAATTTACAAATGCCTTAACTCCGGCTGAATAGCACAGTAAACGCAGGCAAAAAAAAGTACGGTTAGTTATGAACGCTCTAGATAACCAGCTCTGCTACGGCAAGTAAAATAGTCAGTGAGGTGTTTTCTCATTTGTGTCTGGAAGTAGTTGGCTAGCCAGCTCTAGCCAGTTAGCTTGGGTGCTTCCCCATTCTTTATCAGTGCAATTCTGACAGCCAACTAGCTGAAACTGTTTGAGAGGGTTCATCTAAAGTTCCTTCGTTAGATTTTAGCTCATCTTGCTCTGGCTAGCATTAGTTGTTGATCTTGTTGTTGTTGATGTGTATAACTGAGGGAGGGAGAGCCTACCGTTTTCATGTTGTTTTTTTTATTTCACCTTTATTTAACCAGGTAAGTCAGTTGAGAACAAGTTCTGATTTCCAACTGCGACCTGGCCAAGATAAAGCAAAGCAGTGCGACAAAAACAACATCACAGAGTTACACACGGGATAAACAAACGTACAGTCAATAACACAATAGAAAATCTGTATACAGCGTGTGCAAATGAAATAAGGAAGTAATGAGGCTCTCGCTCTGTCTCCCTCTCTCTCTGTCTCCCTCTCTCTCTGTCTCCCTCTGTCTCTCTCTCTCTCCCTCTCTCTCTGTCTCCCTCTCTCTCTGTCTCCCTCTCTGTCTCTGTCTCCCTCTCTGTCTCGCTCTCTCTCTGTCTCCCTCCCTCTCTGTCTCCCTCATTAGATGCCTGTACCCACCACCCTGGAGTTCCTGTGTTCCATGATGCACTGAAGGTAAAAGGAATACACGCATACTCACTCTCTCTCTCTGACAACCTCCTGTCTCCTCTCCAGGGCTGGTCTCTCTCTGAAAACCTCCTGTCTGTCTATTCAGGGCTGGTCTCTCTCTGACAACTTTCTTTCTGTGTCCTCTCCAGGGTTGGTTTCTCTCTGACAACCCCCTGTCTCCTCTTCAGGGTTGGTCTCTCTCTGACAACCTCCTGTCTGTCTCCTCTCCATGGCTGGTCTCTCTCTGACAACCTCCTGTCTGTCTCTTCAGGGTTGGTCTCTCTCTGACAACCTTCTGTCTGTCTCTCCAGGGCTGATCTCTCTCTGACAACCTTCTGTCTGCCTCCTCTCCAGGGCTGGTCTCTCTCTCTGACAACCTTCTGTCTGCCTCCTCTCCAGGGCTGGTCTCTCTCTCGGACAACCTCCTGTCTGTCTCCTCTCCAGGGCTAGTCTTTCTCTGACAACCTTCTGTCTGTCTCCTCTCCAGGGTTGGTCGTGCTGTAAGAGGAGAACCACAGACTTCTCTGACTTCCTCAGCATTGCTGTAAGTTAACATTTTTGTTGTCATGACAACGACGACAGAATGGCTACCAGGTTATCCCAGCAGTAAGTGGTGTTTGTAATGTCATTACATTATCTATGTTGACATTGCTACATAGCCATGTGTATCAAAGCACCACTACAGTCTACACCAGCACAGTCTACAGTCAGCACCACTACAGTCAACACCACTACAGTCAACACCACTACAGTCTACACCGCTACAGTCTACACCGCTACAGTCTACACCGCTACAGTCTACACCGCTACAGTCTACACCGCTACAGTCTACACCGCTACAGTCTACACCGCTACAGTCTACACCGCTACAGTCTGCACCGCTACAGTCAGCACCGCTACAGTCAGCACCACTACAGTCAGCACCACTACAGTCAGCACCACTACAGTCAGCACCACTACAGTCTACAGTCAGCACCACTACAGTCAGCACCACTACAGTCAGCACCACTACAGTCAGCACCACTACAGTCTACAGTCAGCATCACTACAGTCAGCACCACTACAGTCAGCACCACTACAGTCTACAGTCAGCACCACTACAGTCAGCACCACTACAGTCAGCACCACTACAGTCAGCACCACTACAGTCAGCACCACTACAGTCTACACCACTACAGTCAGCACCACTACAGTCAGCACCACTACAGTCAGCACCACTACAGTCAGCACCACTACAGTCAGCACCACTACAGTCAGCACCACTACAGTCTACACCACTACAGTCAGCACCACTACAGTCAGCACCACTACAGTCAGCACCACTACAGTCAGCACCACTACAGTCAGCACCACTACAGTCAGCACCACTACAGTCTACAGTCAGCATCACTACAGTCAGCACCACTACAGTCAGCACCACTACAGTCAGCACCACTACAGTCAGCACCACTACAGTCAGCACCACTATAGTCAGCACCACTACAGTCTACACCACTACAGTCAGCACCACTACAGTCAGCACCACTACAGTCTACAGTCAGCACCACTACAGTCTACAGTCAGCACCTCTACAGTCAGCACCACTACAGTCTACACTACAGTCTACAGTCAGCATCACTACAGTCAGCACCACTACAGTCAGCACCACTACAGTCTACACTACAGTCTACAGTCAACACCACTACAGTCAGCACCTCTACAGTCAGCACCACTACAGTCTACACTACAGTCTACAGTCAACACCACTACAGTCAGCACCACTACAGTCTACAGTCAGCACCACTACAGTCTACACCACTACAGTCTACAGTCAGCGCCACTACAGTCAGCACCACTACAGTCAGCACCACTACAGTCAAGAGGTTCCATGTGTTGATCTAATAAAGAGGGAGTTTTCTAACCAGTTAAACATGGCATAATAATGATGGAGTTAAATGAGCTAAATGAGTAGGGTGACATGGTCAACCGACAGGTAGGCTACTGTTTCATATGAATGGAGTTGTTGTTGACAAGGGCAGTGCAGCAACATAGCCTCGATTAGCCTTGCTAGCTAGCTGTGTAGCTAGCTAGCTAGCTAGCTAGCTAGCTGTGTAGCCTGGCTAGCTAGCTGTGTAGCCTGGCTAGCTAGCTGTGTAGCTAGCTAACTAGCTTTGTAGCCAGCTACCTTCTTTACAACGATTTGATGCAGTCATGACAGGCACTACCAGATGGTATGACGGATAACCTATGGCAGTGACTTTTCTAACTAGCCCGTCGGTTCGGCTACTTTCTCTCTCTCTCTCTCCATCCCTGCCACAGACTGTGTCACACGCCGGCCCCTGCTCCTCTCTAGCCTCTCACCCACAAGCAGAGGGCACGCGCTCTCTCTCTCTCGCTCTCTCTCTCGCTCTTTCGTCGCGCAAGCAAGGAAGTTGACACCCAAAAATGACTCTCCTGATATCCAGATGTTTTTATTTATTTTCTGAACACTGAAATATTTTCAACATACCTAATTCCTTATGAAGGGCACTGCATTTGACAGAGGGATGGGCTATGTCTGGATGTAACGGAGATCAGAGCTTACCTTAGTCTCACTCCACAGCTAGCTTTAAATGTTGCCAATGGTCCAATAGGATCTATTTTATTTTGTAGGTTGTCAAACGGGCTGTCATGAGAGTGAGGTACAGGGACCCTTGTTCACCTGAAGCCCAGTCAGAGGCAGGTTCAGGGAGACTATATGCTAAGCCAGCACACTGTTTTACACGAGGGTTAGTTTACTGCTGTGTTTGTCAGGGTTTTAGGGTTAGGTAGTAACTATACTGTGTGTGTGTGTGTGTGTGTGTGTGCAGGGCTGCACCAAAGGTCCCCACAACCAGGAGAAGCCTCCTGAGCCTGTGAAACCAGACGTGACATCATCGGAAGACAAGGAGAGAGCTGAGGACCTCAAACCAAAGTTCAGCGAGTTCACCATCTCTGCTCCCAAACCCCTGGAGTCCATACGCAGACCCAGGTAGGTCAGGGGTTAGAGTTCACCATCTCTGCTCCCAAACCCCTGGAGTCCATACGCAGACCCAGGTAGGTCAGGGGTTAGAGTTCACCATCTCTGCGTCCAAACCCCTGGAGTCCATACGCAGACCCAGGTAGGTCAGGGGTTAGAGTTCACCATCTCTGCTCACAAACCCCTGGAGTCCATACGCAGACCCAGGTAGGTCAGGGGTTAGAGTTCACCATCTCTGCTCCCAAACCCCTGGAGTCCATACGCAGACCCAGGTAGGTCAGGGGTTAGAGTTCACCATCTCTGCGTCCAAACCCCTGGAGTCCATACGCAGACCCAGGTAGGTCAGGGGTTAGAGTTCACCATCTCTGCGTCCAAACCCCTGGAGTCCATACGCAGACCCAGGTAGGTCAGGGGTTAGAGTTCACCATCTCTGCGTCCAAACCCCTGGAGTCCATACGCAGACCCAGGTAGGTCAGGGGTTAGAGTTCACCATCTCTGCTCACAAACCCCTGGAGTCCATACGCAGACCCAGGTAGGTCAGGGGTTAGAGTTCACCATCTCTGCTCCCAAACCCCTGGAGTCCATACGCAGACCCAGGTAGGTCAGGGGTTAGAGTTCACCATCTCTGCTCCCAAACCCCTGGAGTCCATACGCAGACCCAGGTAGGTCAGGGGTTAGAGTTCACCATCTCTGCTCCCAAACCCCTGGAGTCCATACGCAGACCCAGGTAGGTCAGGGGTTAGAGTTCACCATCTCTGCTCCCAAACCCCTGGAGTCCATACGCAGACCCAGGTAGGTCAGGGGTTAGAGTTCACCATCTCTGCTCCCAAACCCCTGGAGTCCATACGCAGACCCAGGTAGTTCAGGGGTTAGAGTTCACCATCTCTGCTCCCAAACCCCTGGAGTCCATACGCAGACCCAGGTAGTTCAGGGGTTAGAGTTCACCATCTCTGCTCCCAAACCCCTGGAGTCCATACGCAGACCCAGGTAGGTCAGGGGTTAGAGTTCACCATCTCTGCTCCCAAACCCCTGGAGTCCATACGCAGACCCAGGTAGGTCAGGGGTTAGAGTTCACCATCTCTGCTCCCAAACCCCTGGAGTCCATACGCAGACCCAGGTAGGTCAGAGGTTAGAGTTCACCATCTCTGCTCCCAAACCCCTGGAGTCCATACGCAGACCCAGGTAGGTCAGGGGTTAGAGTTCACCATCTCTGCTCCCAAACCCCTGGAGTCCATACGCAGACCCAGGTAGGTCAGGGGTTAGAGTTCACCATCTCTGCTCCCAAACCCCTGGAGTCCATACGCAGACCCAGGTAGGTCAGGGGTTAGAGTTCACCATCTCTGCTCCCAAACCCCTGGAGTCCATACGCAGACCCAGGTAGTTCAGGGGTTAGAGTTCACCATCTCTGCTCCCAAACCCCTGGAGTCCATACGCAGACCCAGGTAGTTCAGGGGTTAGAGTTCACCATCTCTCCGTCCAAACCCCTGGAGTCCATACGCAGACCCAGGTAGGTCAGGGGTTAGAGTTCACCATCTCTGCGTCCAAACCCCTGGAGTCCATACGCAGACCCAGGTAGGTCAGGGGTTAGAGTTCACCATCTCTGCGTCCAAACCCCTGGAGTCCATACGCAGACCCAGGTAGGTCAGGGGTTAGAGTTCACCATCTCTGCGTCCAAACCCCTGGAGTCCATACGCAGACCCAGGTAGGTCAGGGGTTAGAGTTCACCATCTCTGCGTCCATACCCCTGGAGTCCATACGCAGACCCAGGTAGTTCAGGGGTTAGAGTTCACCATCTCTGCGTCCAAACCCCTGGAGTCCATACGCAGACCCAGGTAGTTCAGGGGTTAGAGTTCACCATCTCTGCTCCCAAACCCCTGGAGTCCATACGCAGACCCAGGTAGTTCAGGGGTTAGAGTTCACCATCTCTGCGTCCAAACCCCTGGAGTCCATACGCAGACCCAGGTAGGTCAGGGGTTAGAGTTCACCATCTCTGCTCCCAAACCCCTGGAGTCCATACGCAGACCCAGGTAGTTCAGGGGTTAGATGTCAGGCTCTTCAAAGCCCTCCTGGTGTTTTATTTTGCGGTGACATCGGGACATTCATTATGTAGTCACATTGCAACTCTTAGTTGTTATTGTTGATGTTTGTTGTTGTTATTGTTTGTTGATGTTTATGTTGTTGTTTCCAGTCCAGATGAGCCAGTGGTCAGACTACAGCAGAAGATCTCTCCCTCTCTGAGACAGGCTCTGGAGAAACTGAAGCTGTCTGAGGACAATCTTACTGACAAGACAAGTAGGGACACAACCCCTCCTCCTTTCTCATTTCAGCATCCTCTCCTTCTCCTCGCTTTTCCTCTCATCTTCTCCTCGCCTCAGAGATAACCACAGGACATGACAGTAACTAGTCTTCATTACCTCAGTACAGGACATGACAGTAACTAGTCTTCATTACCTCAGGACAGGACATGATAGTAACTAGTCTTCATTACCTCAGTACAGGACATGACAGTAACTAGTCTTCATTACCTCAGGACAGGACATGACAGTAACTAGTCTTCATTACCTCAGGACAGGACATGACAGTAACTAGTCTTCATTACCTCAGTACAGGACATGACAGTAACTAGTCTTCATTACCTCAGGACAGGACATGATAGTAACTAGTCTTCATTACCTCAGGACAGGACATGACAGTAACTAGTCTTCATTACCTCAGTACAGGACATGACAGTAACTAGTCTTCATTACCTCAGGACAGGACATGATAGTAACTAGTCTTCATTACCTCAGTACAGGACATGACAGTAACTAGTCTTCATTACCTCAGTACAGGACATGACAGTAACTAGTCTTCATTACCTCAGGACAGGACATGACAGTAACTAGTCTTCATTACCTCAGTACAGGACATGACAGTAACTAGTCTTCATTACCTCAGGACAGGACATGACAGTAACTAGTCTTCATTACCTCAGTACAGGACATGACAGTAACTAGTCTTCATTACCTCAGGACAGGACATGACAGTAACTAGTCTTCATTACCTCAGTACAGGACATGACAGTAACTAGTCTTCATTACCTCAGGACAGGACATGACAGTAACTAGTCTTCATTACCTCAGGACAGGACATGACAGTAACTAGTCTTCATTACCTCAGGACAGGACATGACAGTAACTAGTCTTCATTACCTCAGTACAGGACATGACAGTAACTAGTCTTCATTACCTCAGGACAGGACATGACTGTAACTAGTCTTCATTACCTCAGTACAGGACATGACAGTAACTAGTCTTCATTACCTCAGGACAGTAACTAGTCTTCATTACCTCAGTACAGAACATGACAGTAACTAGTCTTCATTACCTCAGTACAGAACATGACAGTAACTAGTCTTCATTACCTCAGGACAGGACATGATAGTAACTAGTCTTCATTACCTCAGTACAGGACATGACAGTAACTAGTCTTCATTACCTCAGTACAGAACATGACAGTAACTAGTCTTCATTACCTCAGGACAGGACATGACAGTAACCAGTCTTCATTACCTCAGTACAGGACATGACAGTAACTAGTCTTCATTACCTCAGGACAGTAACTAGTCTTCATTACCTCAGGACAGAACATGACAGTAACTAGTCTTCATTACCTCAGTACAGGACATGACAGTAACTAGTCTTCATTACCTCAGTACAGAACATGACAGTAACTAGTCTTCATTACCCCAGGACAGGACATGATAGTAACTAGTCTTCATTACATCCGGACAGAACATGACAGTAACTAGTCTTCATTACCTCAGGACAGTAACTAGTCTTCATTACCTCAGGACAGAACATGACAGTAACTAGTCTTCATTACCTCAGGACAGTAACTAGTCTTCATTACATCAGGACAGAACATGACAATAACTAGTCTTCATTACCTCAGGACAGTAACTAGTCTTCATTACATCAGGACAGAACATGACAGTAACTAGTCTTCATTACCTCAGGACAGGACATGACAGTAACTAGTCTTCATTACATCAGTACAGAACATGACAGTAACTAGTCTTCATTACCTCAGTACAGAACATGACAGTAACTAGTCTTCATTACATCAGGACAGGACAGTAACTAGTCTTCATTACCTCAGGACAGGACAGTAACTAGTTTTTGTCTGTTCTCTAGATGAGGATGATGATGTGGTGAAGGTAGGGACACTGTGTAAGAATGGAGGCTGTGCCCGAAGCTTTGAGGGCCCTGCCAGCAATGACCAACTATGTCTCTTCCACGCTGGAGTACCCATCTTCCATGAAGGGTACGTATACAACTGACACACGCCACAAAGAGTACATCATCTTCTGTCTACAGCTATGCTTGCTAGCTAATGGCTAGATGTGCTTGCTCACTAATAACTAGCTATCTAATGACTACTGTGATTGTAAGCTAATGACTAGCTATTCTTACTAGCTAATGACTAAATGTAGCTAATGGCTAGATGTGCTTGCTAGCTAATGGCTAGATGTGCTTGCTAGCTAATGACTAGTTGTCCTTGCTCGCTAATAACTAGCTATCTAATGACTACTGTGATTGTAAGCTAATGACTAGCTATTCTTACTAGCCAATGACTAAATGTAGATAATGACTAGCTGTGCTTGCTAGCTAATGACTAGCTGTGCTTGCTAGCTAATGACTAGCTGTGCTTGATAGCTAATGACTAGCTGTGCTTGCTAGCTAATGACTAGCTAATGACTAGCTGTGCTTACTAGCTAATGACTAGCTGTGGTATCTAGCTAATGACTAGTAGCTAATGACTAGCTGTGGTTACTAGCTAATGACTAGCTGTGTTTCCTAGCTAATGACTTGCTGTGATTACTAGCTAATGACTAGCTGTGTTTCCTAGATAATGACTAGCTGTGCTTGCCAGCTAATGAATAGCTGTGCTTGCTAGCTAATGAGTAGCTAATGACAACCTGTGCTTACTAACTAATGACTAGCAGCTAATGACTAGCTGTGGTTACTAGCTAATGACTAGCTGTGGTTACTAGCTAATGACTAGCTGTGTTTCCTAGCTAATGACTAGCTGTGCTTGCCAGCTAATGAATAGCTGTGCTTGCTTGTTAATGACTAGCTAATGACACTGCAAATCCCTTAAAG
The DNA here is from genome assembly GCF_057628025.1 of Oncorhynchus mykiss. Taxonomy (NCBI): domain Eukaryota; kingdom Metazoa; phylum Chordata; class Actinopteri; order Salmoniformes; family Salmonidae; genus Oncorhynchus; species Oncorhynchus mykiss. The sequence goes on along the minus strand of NC_143050.1, from coordinate 2,078,539 downwards.
CTACAAAGATGCCGATAACATATTCCTGACTGCTTTTTCTCTTCAGATTTGGAGTTAGTTAATCCTGTGTATGTGTGTGTGTGTTGTGCTTGAATCCGTGTTTGTGTTTGTGTCGTTGTGTGTGTCTGTGTGTGTGTCGCTGTGTGTTTTGTGTGTGTGCGTGCGTGTGTGTGTGTGTGTGTGGCTGTGTGTTTTGTGTGTGTGTGTGTGTGTGTGTGTGTGTGCGTGTGTTCCCAGTATGAAGTACTGGAGCTGTTGCAAGAAGAAAACGTCAGACTTCAACATGTTCCTCTCACAGGAGGGCTGTAGCCGTGGCAACCACCTCTGGAGAAAGAAAGACACGGTGGGTTCGGGGTCGGTGGGTCTGTGGGTTCGGGGTCGGTGGGGTTCGGGGTCTGTGGGTTCGGGGTCGGTGGGGTTCGGGGTCTGTGGGTTCGTGGTTGGTGGGTCGGTGGGTTCGGGGTCGGTGGGTTCGGGGTCGGGGGGGGTCTGTTCAGAGAGCATGCTAGAGGTTGAGTTCCAACAATCTCTCCTTTCTGTGCCTCGTTCACCACTCCCCACACATTTAAAACCATCGGTCTGATGGAAGGCATTGGCTAGAAGCACTTTCCATATTCCGGTCATTTCCTTTCAAATCCATGAAGGGAAGTGAACTAGTGCACACTTTGGTTGAACCTAGATTATTGGGACACACTCTTGAGTGTCTGTCTCCATCTGTTTCAGAAACACACTGGACAGATACATGGAATACAGGGGGTTGGAATACAGGGGGTTGGATATGGAATACAGGGGGTTGGATATGGAATACTGGGGGTTGGAATACAGGGGGTTGGAATACAGGGGGTTGGAATACAGGGGTTGGAATATGGAATACAGGGGGTTGGAATACAGGGGTTGGAATATGGAATACAGTGGGTTGGAATACAGTTGGATTGTTGGAACTGTCTGTCTGTGTGTGTGACCCTTTCTGTGTGAGTGTCTTTCTGTGTGAGAGTCTGACCCTGTGTGTGTGTTGTATGTGAGGCTGACCCTGTGTGTGTTTGTGTGTGCTTAGGGTAAGACGGTGGTCCCGTGCAGGTTTGACTGGCATCAGACAGGAAGTCAGGTGATCATCTCCATCTACGCTAAGAACTCTCTGCCAGACGTCAGTTACGTAGAGGGAAACAGCTGCACGGTGAGACACACAGTCTTGTATAACTAACATTGTGGGGACACACAATTCAGTCCCATACAAAATCCTGTTCCCAAAACCTAACCCTAAAAAACTAAGCCTAGCTCCTAACCCGTAATTCTAACCTTAACCCTAAGGCCCCTAGAAGTATAATTTGACCCTGTGGCGACTAACAAAATGTTCACAGTTTGTCATTTTTGTTTGTTTGTTTACTATTCTTGTGGGGACTTCTGGACCCCACACTAATATTTAAACACACACACACACACATTGAGGGCTATATAGAGGGGTATTTAAAGGTAGGGAAAGAGGACTATACTACCGGTCTAAAGGTTTACAACACCTACTCATTCATAGTTTTTCTTTATTTTTACTATTTTCTACATTGTAGAATAATAGTGAAGACATCAAAACCCTGAAATAACACATATGGAATCATGTAGTAACCAAAAAAGTGTTAAACAAATCAAAATATATTTTATATTTGAGATTCTCCAAATAGTCAATCTTTGTCTTGATGACAGCTTTGCACACTCTTGGCATTTTCTTAACCAGCTTCACCTGGAATGCTTTTCCAACAGTCTTGAAGGAGTTCCCACAAATGTTGAGCACTTGTTGGCTGCTTTTCCTTCACACTGCGGTCCAACTCATCCCAAAACATCTCAATTGGGTTGAGGTCGGATGATTGTGGATAGCCCTTACACAGCTTGGAGGTGTGGTGGGTCATTGTCCTGTTGAAAAACAAATGATAGTCCCACTAGGCACAAACCAGATGGGATGGCGTATCGCTGCAGAATGCTGTGGTAGCCATGCTGGTTAAGTGTGCCTTGAATTCTAAATAAATCACAGACAGCGTCACCAGCAAAGCACTCCCACACCATCACACCACCTCCTCCATGCTTCACGGTGGGAACCACACATGCGGAGATCATCCGTTCACCGACACCACGTCTCACAAAGAAACGGGTTGGGAACCAAAAATTTGGACTCCAATTTGGACTCCAGAGCAAAGGACAAATATCCACTGGTCTAATGTCCATTGCTTGTGTTTCCTGGACCAAGCAAGTCTCTTCTTATTGGTGTCCTTTAGTAGTGTTTTCTTTGCAGCAATTTGACCATGAACACCTGATTCACGCAGTCTCCTCTGTACAGTTGATGTTGAGATGTGTCTGTTACTTGAACTCTGTGAAGCATTTAGTTAGGCTGCAATTTCTGAGTCTGTGGCAGTCCTCATGAGAGCCAGTTAACTCTAATGGACTTATCCTCTGCAGCAGAGGTAACTCTGGGTCCTCCTTTCCTGTGGCGGTCCTCATGAGAGCCAGTTTCATCATAGAGCTTGATGGTTTTTGTGACTGCACTTGAAGAAACATTCAAAGTTCTTGAAATGTTCCGTATTGACTGACCTTCATGTCTTAAAGTAATGATGGACTGTCGTTTCTCTTTGCTTATTTGACCCCTTTCCTGCCATAATATGGACTTGGTCTTTTACCCAATAGGGCCATCTTCTGTATACCACCCCTACCTTGTCACAACACAACTAATTGGCTCAAACGCATTAAGAAGGAAAGAAATTCCACAAATGAACTTTTAACAAGGCACACCTGTTAATTGAACTGCATTCCAGGTGACTACCTCATGAAGCTGGTTGAGAGAATGCCAAGAGTGTGCAAAGCTGTCATCAAGGCAAAGGGTGGCTATTTGAACAACCTCAAATATATAAAATATATTTTGATTTGTTTAACACTTTTATGGTTACTACATGATTCCATATGTGTTATTTCATAGTTTGGATGTCTTGAATATTATTCTACAATGTAGACAATTGTCAAAATAATGAAAAACCCTTGAATGAGTAGATGTGTTCTAAAAGTTTTGAATGGTAGTGTATATGGAGGGGTATATAAATTGAGTGGTGTATAGATGGAGGGGTATATAGATGGAGTGGTTTATGTAGGTGTATTTTAAGTGCTAAACTCTTAACAATTGTCAGTTGGAAATTCATTTCCCAGTGAGCAAACAATTTCCGTACAGCATTCATATGAATTAATTTGTCAATAAAACTCATGAATTGCAAATAGTTATAGGTCATATTTCAAAGAAATCTGGAAACACTGTACAGTTATTTTAAAGGTCGACTTTGGGCAAAAGCTAAAAAATAATGTATTTAAACTGTATAACTGAACAGTGCTCCATCATACCAGGCCATTTAATTCTTCAAAACTACACTAAATTGATGATTAAGATATTGGCTGCAGAAGTGACATTTTTTTATCGATCTCTGCAGCTTCAGTCCAAAAACAGTTGCCGTACCAGGCTGTGATGCACCCCGACAGTATGCTCTCGGTGGTGCTCCTGTAGAACACTGTGATGCAGCCTGACAGTATGCTCTCGGTGGTGCTCCTGTAGAACACTGTGATGCAGCCTGACAGTATGCTCTCGGTGGTGCTCCTGTAGAACACTGTGATAGCCCTCGGGGACAGGCTGAATTTCTTCAACATCTAGAGGTTAAAGAGTCGCTGTCTTGCCTCTTCACTACGGTGTCCGTGTGGTTATACCATTTCTGCTTCTTTGATATGTTTACTACAAGGAATTTTAAGTTATTGACCGTCTCCACGGCGGTCCCGTTGATGAGGATGGGGGGGGGCGTGAACAGCCTGGTTCCACCTGAATACCACAATCGGCTCCTTTGTTTTGCTAACGTTGAGGGAGAGGTTGTGTACCTGGCACTACGGCGTCAGAGTGCCTACCTCCTCTCTGTAGGCTGTCTAGTCGTTGTTGGTGATCAGGCCTACTACTGTCGTGTCGTCAGTGAACATGATGATGGAGTTGGAACTGTGTGAGGCCAGTCAGTCGTGGGTATACAAGGAGTACAGGAGGGGACTGAGGACGCACCCTTGTGGGGCCTACCCGTGTTGAGAATCAGTGTGGTGGAGGTAATGTTGCCTACCTTCACCACCTGTTTGAATATTGGGTGAACATGTCCCCCCTCCCCATCCCCCGTTGCAATTACGCCTATGACATACACACACACACAGGGTCAGGGTCAATGGTCGAACCAACTACCTGGCATCAGCTATGTAGAGGGAACAGTAACACCCTGAAACACACACCGGGCCCTGTATTCTCACTGTAGTTGGGTTCTGATTTAGACCATTCTCCTCCACAGCTCAACATCCACATTATCTTTGATGGAGAGAAGGAATTTGAGCAGACGATTAACTTGTGGGGGGTGAGTACTACTATAGTACTATACATCTATACCAGGCTTTCCCAAACTCGGTCCTGGGGTCACCCCTGTGTCCCCGTTTTGGTTTTTGCTCCTAGCACTACACAGCTGATTCAAGTAATCAACTCATCATCAAGCTTTGAATCAGCTGTGTAGTGTTGGGGCAAAAACCAAAAAGTGCTCCCCTCGGGGTCCAGAGGACCGAGTTTGGGAAACGCTGGTCTATACTATACTTACTATTACTACTATACTTACTACTATAATACTATTTGTCTATACTACACTTACTATTACTACTACACTGTACTTAATACTAATACTATACTATTTGTCTATACTACACTTACTATTACTACTATACTGTACTTACTACTACTATAATACTATTTGCCTATACTACACTTACCTCTACGTCTATACTATACTTACTACTATTACTATACTACTATATATCTATACTATACTAACTACTACTACTACTATACATCTATACTATACTTACCATTACTATAATACTATATGTCTGTACTATACTTACTATTGCTACTATAATACTATGTCTATACTATATTTACTATTACTACTATACGTTTATACTATACTTGCTATTACTACTACAATACTATACATCTATACTACACTTACTATTACTACTATATGTCTATACTATACTTGCTATTACTACCATACGTCTATACTACACTTATTACTACTATTACTATAATACTATACATCTATACTACACTTACTATTATGATAGTATACATCTATACCTTATGTAATATTACTACTGTATGTATATACTTACTATTACTATAATACTATACGTCTATCCTACACTTACTGCTACTACAACTACTACTATAATACTATACATCTATACTACATTTACTACTATATGTCTATACTATACTTACTATTACTATAATACTATACGTCTATCCTACACTTACTGCTACTACAACTACTACTATAATACTAAACATCTATACTACATTTACTACTATATGTCTATACTATACTTACTATTACTATAATACTATACATCTGTACTATACTTACTATTATTATAATACTATACATCTTTACTATATGTGCTATTACTACTATAATACTATACATCTATACTATACTTACTATTACTACTATATGTCTATACTATACTTACTATTACTATTATAATACTATATGCCTATACTATACTTACTATTACTACTATAATACTATTTGTCTATACTGTATTTACTATTACTACTATACATCTATACAAAACTTGCTATTACTATTATAATACAATAAGTATATGCTATACTTAACTATACGTCTATACTATATCTACTGTGCTATTACTACTATAATACTATGTCTACTATACTTACTATGTCTATACTATACTTACTACTCTGCATCTATACTACACTTACTATTACTACTATAGGTCTATACTGTACTTACTATTACTACTATACGCCTATACTACACGTACTATTACTACTATACATCTGTACTACACTTACTATTGATATTATAATACTATATGTCTATACTATACTTACTATTACTACTATACGCCTATACTACACTTACTATTACTACTATACATCTGTACTACACTTACTATTGATATTATAATACTAAATGTCTATACTATACTTACTATTACTACTATAGGTCTATACTATACTTGCTATTACTACTATACGCCTGTACTACACTTACTATTACTACTATACATCTGTACTACACTTACTATTGATATTATAATACTATAAGTATATACTATACTAACAACTATATGTCTATACCATACGTACTATTACTGCAATAATACTATGTCTATAGTATACTTACTATTACTACTATATGTCTATACTACACTTACGATTACTACTATACATCTGTACTATATGTACTATTACTACTATACATCTATACTACACTTACTACTACTATTATAATACTATCCATCTATACCACACATACTATTACTTCTATACATCTATACTACACCTACTATTACTACTATAATACTATACATCTATACCACACTTACTATTACTTCTATACATCTATACTACAGTTACTATTACTACTATAATACTATACATCTATACCACACTTACTATTACTACTATAATACTATGTCTATACTACACTTGCATTACTACTATTAATCTATACTTCACTTACTATTACTACTATAATGTCCTACTACTACCAGTATGTCCATACTACACTTACTATTACTACTGTAATACTATAATAATAAAGAAGCTATAAAACTGGCCTGTACTCCTATGTAGATATTTCATAAAAAATCTGCTGTTTCCAGCTACAATAGTCATTTACACCATTAACAATGTCTACACTGTATTTCTGATAAATTTGATGTTATTTTAATGGACAAAAAAAATGCTTTTCTTTCAAAAACAAGGACATTTCTAAGTGACCCCAAATGTTTAAACGGTAGTGTAAGTCTATACTATACTTACTATTACTACACTAATATTAAGTGTACTTACTATTACTGCTATAATAATGTCTACTATACATTATACTATTATTACTATAATACTTTACATCTATACTTACTATTACTACCATAATACTATACATCTATACTATACTTACTATTACTACCAGAATACTATACGTCTATACTATACTTACTATTACTACCATAATACTATACGTCTATACTATACTTGCTATTACTACCATAGTACTATACGTCTATATTATACTTGCTATTACGTATATACTATTGCTATGTCTATACTATACTTACTACGTCTATACTATACTTGCTACGTCTATACTATACTTGCTATGTCTATACTATGTCTATACTATACTTACTATGTCTATACTATGTCTATACTATACTTGCTATGTCTATACTATGTCTATACTATACTTACTATGTCTATACTATGTCTATACTATACTTGCTATGTCTATACTATGTCTATACTATACTTACTATGTCTATACTATACTTGCTATGTCTATACTATGTCTATACTTACTACGTCTATACTATACTTGCTACGTCTATACTATACTTGCTATGTCTATACTATGTCTATACTATACTTGCTATGTCTATACTATACTTGCTACGTCTATACTATACTTGCTATGTCTATACTATGTCTATACTATACTTACTATGTCTATACTATGTCTATACTATACTTGCTATGTCTATACTATGTCTATACTATACTTACTATGTCTATACTATACTTGCTATGTCTATACTATGTCTATACTATACTTACTATGTCTATACTATGTCTATACTATACTTGCTATGTCTATACTATGTCTATACTATACTTACTATGTCTATACTATACTTGCTATGTCTATACTATGTCTATACTATACTTACTATGTCTATACTATACTTACTACGTCTATACTATACTTGCTACGTCTATACTATACTTGCTATGTCTATACTATGTCTATACTATATTTGCTATGTCTATACTATGTCTATACTATGTCTATACTATACTTGCTATGTCTATACTATACTTGCTACGTCTATACTATACTTGCTACGTCTATACTATACTTGCTACGTCTATACTATACTTGCTACGTCTATACTATACTTGCTATGTCTATACTATGTCTATACTATACTTACTATGTCTATACTATGTCTATACTATACTTACTACGTCTATACTATACTTGCTATGTCTATACTATGTCTATACTATATTTGCTATGTCTATACTATGTCTATACTATACTTGCTATGTCTATACTATACTTGCTACGTCTATACTATACTTACTATGTCTATACTATACTATTTCTTTACTATACTTACTTTGTCTATACTATGTCTAAACTATACTTACTATGTCTATACTATACTATGTCTAAACTATACTTACTATGTCTACAGTATACTATGTCTATACTCTACTATGCTTACTATGTCTACACTATACTATGTCTATACTCTACTATGCTTACTATGTCTATACTATACTTACTATTTATACTTACTATTTTTATACTATACTATGACTATACTATGTCTTTACTATACTTTGTCTATACTATGTCTTTACTATACTTACTATGTCTATACTATGCTATGTCTATACTATGTCTATACTATGTCTATACTATACCTACTATGTCTACACTATACTATGTCTATACTCTACTATGCTTACTATGTCTATACTATACTTACTATTTTTACACTACTATGACTATACTATGTCTTTACTATACCTACTTTGTCTATACTATACTATGTCTATACTATACTTACTGTCTACACTATACTATGTCTATACTATACAATGTCTATACTATGTCTATGCTTACTATGTCTCTACTATGCTTACTATGTCTATACTATACGTACTATGTCTATACTATACTATGTCTATACTTACTATTTTTATACTATACTATGTCTATACTATACTATGTCTTTACTATACTTACTATGTCTATACTATAATATGTCTATACTATACTATGTCTACACTATACTATGCCTATACTATGTCTATACTATACTATGTCTATGCTATACTATGTCTATGCTATACTATGTCTATACTATACTATGTCTATACTATACTATGTCTTTACTATACTATGTCTATACTATGTCTATACTATACTATGTCTATACTATACTATGTCTATACTATACTATGTCTTTACTATACTTACTATGTCTATACTATAATATGTCTATACTATACTATGTCTACACTATACTATGTATATACTATACTATGTCTATACTATCCTATGTCTATACTATGTCTATACTATACTATGTCTATACTATACTATGTCTTTACTATACTATGTCTTTACTATACTATACTATGTCTATACTATGTCTTTACTATACTATGTCTATACTATACTATGTCTTTACTATACTATACTATGTCTATACTATACTATGTCTTTACTATACTATACTATGTCTTTACTATACTATGTCTTTACTATACTATACTATGTCTTTACTATACTATACTATGTCTATACTATACTATGTCTATACTATGTCTATACTATGTCTTTACTATACTTTGTCTATACTATACTATAATATGTCTATACTTGACTATGTCTATACTATACTGTCTTTACTATACTTACTATGTCTATACTATACTATGTCTTTACTATACTATGTCTTTACTATACTTACTATGTCTATACTATGTCTTTACTATACTTACTATGTCTATACTATGTCTATACTATACTTACTATGTCTATACTATGTCTATACTATGTCTATACTATACTTACTATGTCTTTACTATACTTACTATGTCTATACTATGTCTATACTATGTCTATACTATACTTACTATGTCTATGCTATACTATGTCTATACTATACTATGTCTATACTATACTATGTCTTTACTATACTATGTCTATACTATACTATGTCTATACTATACTATGTCTATACTATACTATGTCTTTACTATACTATGTCTTTACTATACTATGTCTATACTATACTATGTCTATACTATACTATGTCTTTACTATACTTACTATGTCTATACTATAAGATGTCTATACTATACTATGTCTACACTATACTATGTCTATACTATACTATGTCTATACTATACTATGTCTATACTATGTCTATACTATACTATGTCTATACTATACTATGTCTTTACTATACTATGTCTTTACTATACTATGTCTATACTATGTCTTTACTATACTATGTCTATACTATACTATGTCTTTACTATACTATGTCTTTACTATACTATGTCTTTACTATACTATGTCTTTACTATACTATGTCTTTACTATACTATGTCTTTACTATACTATACTATGTCTTTACTATACTATGTCTATACTATACTATGTCTATACTATGTCTATACTATGTCTTTACTATACTTTGTCTATACTATACTATAATATGTCTATACTTGACTATGTCTATACTATACTGTCTTTACTATACTTACTATGTCTATACTATACTATGTCTTTACTATACTATGTCTTTACTATACTTACTATGTCTATACTATGTCTTTACTATACTTACTATGTCTATACTATGTCTATACTATACTTACTATGTCTATACTATGTCTATACTATGTCTATACTATACTTACTATGTCTATACTATGTCTTTACTATACTTACTATGTCTATACTATGTCTATACTATGTCTATACTATACTTACTATGTCTATGCTATACTATGTCTATACTATACTATGTCTATACTATACTATGTCTTTACTATACTATGTCTATACTATACTTACTATGTCTATGCTATACTATGTCTATACTATACTATGTCTATACTATACTATGTCTTTACTATACTATGTCTATACTATACTATGTCTATACTATACTATGTCTATACTATACTATGTCTATACTATACTATGTCTATACTATACTATGTCTTTACTATACTATGTCTTTACTATACTATGTCTTTACTATACTATACTATGTCTATACTATACTATGTCTTTACTATACTTACTATGTCTATACTATAATATGTCTATACTATACTATGTCTACACTATACTATGTCTATACTATACTATGTCTATACTATACTATGTCTATACTATGTCTATACTATACTATGTCTATACTATACTATGTCTATACTATACTATGTCTTTACTATACTATGTCTATACTATGTCTTTACTATACTATGTCTTTACTATACTATGTCTATACTATACTATGTCTTTACTATACTATACTATGTCTATACTATACTATGTCTTTACTATACTATACTATGTCTTTACTATACTATGTCTTTACTATACTATGTCTATACTATACTATGTCTATACTATGTCTATACTATGTCTTTACTATACTTACTATGTCTATACTATACTATAATATGTCTATACTTGACTATGTCTATACTATACTGTCTTTACTATACTTACTATGTCTATACTATACTGTCTTTACTATACTATGTCTTTACTATACTTACTATGTCTATACTATACTTACTATGTCTATACTATGTCTATACTATACTTACTATGTCTATACTATGTCTATACTATGTCTATACTATACTTACTATGTCTATACTATACTATGTCTATACTATGTCTTTACTATACTTACTATGTCTATACTATGTCTATACTTTACTATACTATGTCTATACTATGTCTTTACTATACTTACTATGTCTATACTATGTCTATACTTTACTATACTATGTCTATACTATGTCTTTACTATACTTACTATGTCTATACTATGTCTATACTTTACTATACTATGTCTATACTATGTCTATACTATGTCTATACTATGTCTATACTATACTATGTCTATACCATACTATGTCTATACTATACTATGTCTATACTATGTCTATACTATACTATGTCTATACTATGTCTATACTATGTCTATACTATGTCTATACTATGTCTATACTATGTCTATACTATGTCTATACTATGTCTATACTATACTATGTCTATACTATGTCTATACTATGTCTATACTATGTCTATACTATACTATGTCTATACCATACTATGTCTATACTATACTATGTCTATACTATGTCTATACTTTACTATACTATGTCTATACTATGTCTTTACTATACTTACTATGTCTATACTATGTCTATACTTTACTATACTATGTCTCTACTATGTCTTTACTATACTTACTATGTCTATACTATGTCTATACTATACTTACTATGTCTATACTATGTCTATACTTTACTATACTATGTCTATACTATGTCTTTACTATACTTACTATGTCTATACTATGTCTATACTTTACTATACTATGTCTATACTATGTCTTTACTATACTTACTATGTCTATACTATGTCTATACTTTACTATACTATGTCTATACTATGTCTATACTATGTCTATACTATGTCTATACTATACTATGTCTTTACTATGTCTATACTATGTCTATACTATGTCTATACTATGTCTATACTATGTCTATACTATGTCTATACTATACTATGTCTATACTATGTCTATACTATGTCTATACTATGTCTATACTATACTATGTCTATACTATGTCTATACTATGTCTATACTATGTCTATACTATGTCTATACTATGTCTATACTATGTCTATACTATGTCTATGCTATGTCTATACTATGTCTATACTATGTCTATACTATGTCTATACTATACCTACTTTATTCCAGCCCAATATTAAGTCTTTATTCAAATGTAGGGTGATTTCCTTTCATACAGTTTGAATCCATTCTAACGCGCCCTTTACTCTCATCTCTCCTTCTCTCTTCCTACTCCTCTCTCTCCAGGTGATCGACGTCAGTAAGAGTGTGGTCAACATGATGGCTGCTAAAATAGAGGTAGCTATGAGAAAGTCTGAACCCATGACCTGGGCCCGACTGGACCTGCCGCCCCCCGCACCTCCCAAAGAGGAGGACAAAGAGGAGGAGGAGAGTGATAGTGAAGACGATGAGGAGCTCGATTGAAGATGCAGTGACAATGAGAGGACTGCACTGATTGATTGATTGATTGATTGGCAGTTTGGTATATGTCCGTCTGCTAGAACTCAACCCGCACATTGTAGTCCGACATAGCACTCATGGGAACGTTGACTAGTCTCCACTCCACCTCTCTCTCTGTCTCTCTGTCTCTCTCTCCCTCTCTCTCTGTCTCTCTCGTTATCTCTCTCTGTCTCTCTCGTTGTCTCTCTCTCTCTCTCGTTGTCTCTCTCTCTCTCTCATTGTCTCTCTCGTTGTCTCTCTCTCTCTCGTTGTCTCTCTCTCTCTCTCATTGTCTCTCTCGTTGTCTCTCTCTCTCTCGTTGTCTCTCTCTCTCTCGTTGTCTCTCTCTCTCTCGTTGTCTCTCTCTCTCTTTGTCTCTCTCTCGTTGTCTCTCTCTCTCTCTCATTGTCTCTCTCGTTGTCTCTCTCTCTCGTTGTCTCTCTCTCTCTCGTTGTCTCTCTCTCTCTCGTTGTCTCTCTCTCTTTGTCTCTCTCTCTCTCTTTGTCTCTCTCTCTCTCGTTGTCTCTCTCTCGTTGTCTCTCTCTCTCTGTCTCTGTCTCTCTGTCTCTCTCTCCCTGTCTCTCTGTCTCTGTCTCTCTCTCCCTCTCTCTCTGTCTCTCTCGTTGTCTCTCTCGTTGTCTCTCTCGTTGTCTCTCTCTCTCTCTCGTTGTCTCTCTCTCTCTCGTTGTCTCGCTCTCTCGTTGTCTCTCTCTCTCTCTCTTTGTCTCTCTCTCGTTGTCTCTCTCTCTCTCTCTCTCTCTCTGTCTCTCTCTCTCTCGTTGTCTGTCTCTCTCTCTTTGTCTCTCTCTCTCTCGTTGTCTCTCTCTCTCTCATTGTCTCTCTCTCCTCTCTCTCTCGTTGTCTCTCTCCTCTCTCTCTCGTTGTCTCTCTCTCTCGTTGTCTCTCTTTCTCTCTCTCTTGTCTCTCTCTCTCGTTGTCTCTCTCTCTCTCTTTGTCTCTCTCTCTCTCGTTGTCTCTCTCTCTCTTATTGTCTCTCTCTCTCTCTCTCTCTCGTTGTCTCTCTCCTCTCTCTCGTTGTCTCTCTCTCTCGTTGTCTCTCTTTCTCTCTCTCTCTCTCTCGTTGTCTCTCTCTCTCTTATGTCTCGTTCTCTCTCTCTGTCTCTCTCTCTCTGTCTCTCTCAATCCCTGTCTCTCTCTCTCTGTCTGTCTGTCTCTCTCTTTCACCTCTCCACTTCTCTCTCTAAGCAGCACATGTACTGTAGGACCAATCATGCCACCTCTGCCATACAGTTTCCCTGCCTTGCCTCCCCTCGACCCTCTAACCTCCAACCTCCGTGTTGAGGGTCAACATCCTCAGACTGATATCAACTGATAGCATGGGATCAGATGCTAGAAACATTTCCTCATTTATCCATATCATCTATCTGTATTACTGTATCCCAAATGGCACCCTAGTCTCTACTGGGCTCTGACACCCTAGTCTCTATATAGATTCCGTTGACTGAAAAATAAAATGTACTTATTAGTATTAAAAGTGTTTTTCTAAATATAAAGTAGTATAGTAGTATATATATACTATATAGGGAATGAAAAATAGTGCCCTACTTTTGACCAGTGTTTTATAGTGAGACCAAAAAATATTATTTACCTAGGTGTTAAGTAATTTTCTAATTGATGTTCATAAATTCCTATGATCTTTATCTGTCTGATACCCAGAGGTTGTAATGTTCTGGTCTTCAATAAAACAGACAGAATTCCCAGCTCACAATTAATCAGATCCCAGATGTATTTGTGAGAGGTCTGCAGTTTACACAAATACATTCCTTTTATACCCTCCTAACCTAGGCACATACATACACACCAACACAGGGGTTTTCTCATGAGTCTCACCACAGTTTATAACCACTCAGCTGACAGTTCCAGGCCCCCCCCAGATACTAGAGCTCTGGAGGTGGCTCTCCCTGTCCTCTCTTATCTCCACAGATTTACATCCAGGTCTGTTCCAACAGGTTATTGCCCCTCGTCCTTCTCTTTCTACCCTCATACATTCCTTTCTACCTAGGTCCATGCCAAATAACCTCTAACTAATGAACACACATTATTTTACACTACTAGAAAGACGGGGTTAGAATTCTTGCCAGTTATAGTGCCGTATACCTCATTTAGTCATTATTCATTAAAAAATCCCATAACACTAGGCAAGTCAGTTAAAAACAAATTCTTATTTACAATGACGGCCTACCGGGGAACAGTGGGCAGAACTATAGATTATTTTTTTACCTTGTCAGCTCGGGGGATTCAATCTTGCAACCTTTCGGTTACTAGTCCAACGCTCTGACCACTAGGCTACCCTGCCGCCCCAGGAAAATACTTATAATACTAATTAGTTCATTTTTATTTTTTCAGTCATCGGAAATGTGTCTTCTGCTTATCCTAACCCCTCAGAAAGATGGGGAATAGGGTGTGTTTTTAAATGAAAATCTGTCTGCATTCCACCTCTCTGTTTCATGTCGTGTTTAAATCTCTTTCTGGACAGTTTGCATGTTAAGATATAGCATCTAGAGGCTGAGATTATAATGGTTGTTATTGTCCAGACTCTGTTCAACTCAGTATTTAGATGGTTGTTTGTTTTGCAATGGGTTTCAAACATGGCAGTTTAACAACATGGTTGGTAGTTAGGAGCGCCTCGGCGACGTTTCCCCCTAGGCACAGATCTAAGATCAGATTCCTCTTCCTCAATCCTAATCTTAACCATTTAGTGGTGGAAATGTTAAACTGACCCAAGATCAGCATCTAGGGGCAACTTCACCCAAATTGCTCCAGGATACTAAAGGTTAATGCTCAAGACTTGCTGTACTTGTCATTTTCTGAAACATCCCGACCCGACTGAGACCAACAGTGTTAAAAAAAAAACATGACCTGAACACACACACACACACGTCGCCTTCCTTCTCACTGCAGCGCAGGGTCTGAGCTCGCAAAGGGGAACCATAGAGATGTTTTAGCCTTGGGCAGGGCCATTGGGGGCGTTCACCAGTTTTGAGGTAGTCCACTGGGTGGGGCTTCCTATGGGTTAATGAAGGATCACATGATTCCATCCGGATCATCAACGAGGGATCAGACAATTAATTATACTCGTGAGGAAACATTCCATAACTCTAGGGGGCAGTAAATCCCCAAACTTTATTCCTGTTCAGACAACACCCTCCAGGGGGCAGTAAATCACCAACCTTTATTCCTGTTCAGACAACACCCTTCAGGGGGCAGTAAGTCACCATCCTTTAAACCTGTTCAGACAACACCCTCCAGGGGGCAGTAAATCACCAACCTTTATTCCTGTTCAGACAACACCCTCCAGGGGGCAGTAAATCACCAACCTTGTCTTTAAACCTGTTCAGACAACACCCTCCAGGGGGCAGTAAATCACCAACCTTTATTCCTGTTCAGACAACACCCTCCAGGGGGCAGTAAATCACCAACCTTTATTCCTGTTCAGACAACACCCTCCAGGGGGCAGTAAATCACCAACCTTGTCTTTAAATCTGTTCAGACATCACCCTCCAGGAGGCAGTAAATCACCAACCTTGTCTTTAAATCTGTTCAGACATCACCCTCCAGGGGGCAGTAAATCACCAACCTTGTCTTCATACCTGTTCAGACAACACCCTCCAGGGGGCAGTAAATCACCAACCTTGTCTTTAAACCTGTTCAGACAACACCCTCCAGGGTGCAGTAAATCACCAACCTTTATTCCTGTTCAGACAACACCCTCCAGGGGGCAGTAAATCACCAACCTTGTCTTTAAATCTGTTCAGACATCACCCTCCAGGGGGCAGTAAATCACCAACCTTGTCTTCATACCTGTTCAGACAACACCCTCCAGGGGGCAGTAAATCACCAACCTTGTCTTTAAATCTGTTCAGACATCACCCTCCAGGGGGCAGTAAATCACCAACCTTGTCTTTAAACCTGTTCAGACAACACCCTCCAGGGGGCAGTAAATCACCAACCTTGTCTTTAAATCTGTTCAGACATCACCCTCCAGGGGGCAGTAAATCACCAACCTTGTCTTTAAACCTGTTCAGACAACACCCTCCAGGGGGCAGTAAATCACCAACCTTGTCTTCATACCTGTTCAGACAACACCCTCCAGGGGGCAGTAAATCACCAACCTTGTCTTTAAACCTGTTCAGACAACACCCTCCAGGGGGCAGTAAATCACCAACCTTTATTCCTGTTCAGACAACACCCTCCAGGGGGCAGTAAATCACCAACCTTGTCTTTAAACCTGTTCAGACAACACCCTCCAGGGGGCAGTAAATCACCAACCTTTATTCCTGTTCAGACAACACCCTCCAGGGGGCAGTAAATCACCAACCTTTATTCCTGTTCAGACAACACCCTCCAGGGGGCAGTAAATCACCAACCTTGTCTTTAAATCTGTTCAGACATCACCCTCCAGGAGGCAGTAAATCACCAACCTTGTCTTTAAATCTGTTCAGACATCACCCTCCAGGGAGCAGTAAATCACCAACCTTGTCTTCATACCTGTTCAGACAACACCCTCCAGGGGGCAGTAAATCACCAACCTTGTCTTTAAACCTGTTCAGACAACACCCTCCAGGGTGCAGTAAATCACCAACCTTTATTCCTGTTCAGACAACACCCTCCAGGGGGCAGTAAATCACCAACCTTGTCTTTAAATCTGTTCAGACATCACCCTCCAGGGGGCAGTAAATCACCAACCTTGTCTTCATACCTGTTCAGACAACACCCTCCAGGGGGCAGTAAATCACCAACCTTGTCTTTAAATCTGTTCAGACATCACCCTCCAGGGGGCAGTAAATCACCAACCTTGTCTTTAAACCTGTTCAGACATCACCCTCCAGGGGGCAGTAAATCACCAACCTTGTCTTTAAACCTGTTCAGACAACACCCTCCAGGGGGCAGTAAATCACCAACCTTGTCTTTAAATCTGTTCAGACATCACCCTCCAGGGGGCAGTAAATCACCAACCTTGTCTTTAAACCTGTTCAGACAACACCCTCCAGGGGGCAGTAAATCACCAACCTTGTCTTCATACCTGTTCAGACAACACCCTCCAGGGGGCAGTAAATCACCAACCTTGTCTTTAAACCTGTTCAGACAACACCCTCCAGGGGGCAGTAAATCAACAACCTTGTCTTTAAACCTGTTCAGACAACACCCTCCAGGGGGCAGTAAATCAACAACCTTGTCTTTATTCCTGTTCAGACAACACCCTCCAGGGGGCAGTAAAATCACAACTCACTATGCCTTCATCTGAATATTAGGAAAAACTTCATGTTGGTGTGTTGGAGCCGTATTTTCCCTCTGATGCTTGGATGTAGACTTCGGAATACCCGAATATGTTTAATATAATGTATAGAATTTGGAGATTTGTCTGAATAGATTTAATCTAAGGCACCGAACAACAAAAACAAAAAAAACACGGACAAACACATGAAGTTGTTGCGTTACAGAACGTTGCTATTGTGACTGATGAATACAGCCCAGATGTGTACAAGTACAGCGTTTCTATGTGATGAATAGAGTTGGGAATGACTCCATGAGTTCAATGTCTTTTAATACGTTATATAATCTCTACCATCTGATTTAAATAACTCTGTAAAGGCTGTAAGCTTTAGGATCCATTGAACCGTACCAAAAATAAAGTTTTCCATTTTAAATACAAATTCTATACACACGACCAGTATGTCCTGTTTTACAACACGTTCTTGTTTACCTGGTTCAAGCCTTCCTTCACATTAAAACCAATACATACACATTCTAACAGAACTCTGTCCCCCCCCTATTCCTCAGTAGCGGGACTTCCCTGTCAATCAGGTCTACCTGTGATGTCTCAATAAAAATTAAATTAGGGAATTGTGCACCATTTGAGACATAGCCAGAGTACCTTGTCTGAAACACCTTTACAGTCTGAATACATTAAACACCTTTACAGTCTGAATACATGAAACACCTTTACAGTCTGAATACATGAAACACCTTTACAGTCTGAATACAAGGTAAACCATGAAACACCTTTACAGTCTAAATACATGAAACACCTTTACAGTCTGAATACATGAAACACCTTTACAGTCTGAATACATGAAACACCTTTACAGTCTGAATACATGAAACACCTTAACAGTCTGAATACATGGTAAACCATGAAACACCTTTACAGTCTGAATACAAGGTAAACCATGAAACACCTTTACAGCCTGAATACAAGGTAAACCATGAAACACCTTTACAGTCTGAATACAAGGTAAACCATGAAACACCTTTACAGTCAGAATACATGAAACACCTTTACAGTCTGAATACATGAAACACCTTTACAGCCTGAATACAAGGTAAACCATGAAACACCTTTACAGCCTGAATACAAGGTAAACCATGAAACACCTTTACAGTCAGAATACATGAAACACCTTTACAGTCTGAATACATGAAACACATTTACAGTCTGAATACAAGGTAAACCATGAAACACCTTTACAGTCTGAATACAAGGTAAACCATGAAACACATTTACAGTCTGAATACATGAAACACCTTTACAGCCTTAATACATTAAACACCTTTACAGTCTGAATACATGAAACACCTTAACAGTCTGAATACATGGTAAACCATGAAACACCTTTACAGTCAGAATACATTAAACACCTTTACAGTCTGAATACAATGTAACCCATGAAACACCTTTACAGTCTGAATACAATGTAAACCACGAAACACCTTTACAGCCTGAATACAAGAAACACCTTTACAGTCTGAATACAATGTATCCCATGAAACACCTTTACAGTCTGAATACAATGTAACCCATGAAACACCTTTACAGTCTGAATACAATGTAAACCACGAAACACCTTTACAGCCTGAATACAAGGTAACCCATGAAACACCTTTACAGCCTGAATACATGAAACACCTTTACAGTCTGAATACATTAAACACCTTTACAGTCTGAATACAAGGTAAACCATGAAACACCTTTACAGTCTGAATACAATGTAAACCATGAAACTCCTTTACAGCCTGAATACAAGGTAACCCATGAAACACCTTTACAGTCTGAATACATGAAACACCTTTACAGTCTGAATACATTAAACACCTTTACAGTCTGAATACATGAAACACCTTTACAGTCTGAATACATGGTAAACCATGAAACACCTTTACAGTCAGAATACATTAAACACCTTTACAGTCTGAATGCAAGGTAAACCATGATACACCTTTACTGTCATGTATTGTCATGTTGTGTCTTTCTGTCCTTTCCTTTCACCCTGTCTCCCTCTGCTGGTCGTATTAGGTTACCTTTTCTCCCCCGCTTTCCCCAGCTGTTCCTTGTCTCCTCTTGACTACCTCGTCACCCCTTCTCCCACCTGTTCCCCTTTTCCCTCTGATTAGTCCCCTATATCTCTCTCTGTTTTTGTTCCTGTCCTTGTCGGATTCTTGTTTGTTGTGTTTCATGCCTGAGCCAGACTATCGTCATGTTTGCTGTAACCTTGTCTTGTCCTGTCGGAATCTGCCGGTCTATCTGAGCCTACCTATGTTTGGTTATTAAAGAAGCTCTGTTTAAGTTAGTTCGCTTTTGGGTCCTCATTCACTCACCGTAACAGAAGAATCCGACCAAGAATGGACCCAGCGACTTCGGATCCTCTCCACTCAGCCGTCGAGATCCAGGGAGCGATGCTAGGCAGACACGAGCAGGAATTATCTGCTGCTCGACATGCCGTTGAGACCCTGGCCACCCAAGTCTCCAACCTCACAGAACAGGTTCACCATCTCCGCCTCGATCCACCGGCCACTTCCAGGGCTTTCGAATCTCCGGAGCCCAGAATCAATAACCCGCCGTGTTACTCTGGGGAGCCCACTGAATGCCGCTCGTTCCTCACCCAGTGTGATATTGTGTTTTCTCTCCAGCCCAACACTTACTCCAGGAGCACTGCTCGTGTCGCCTACGTCATATCTCTCCTTATTGGACGGGCTCGTGAGTGGGGCACGGCAATCTGGGATGCAAGGGCTGAGTGTACTAACCAGTATCAGGACTTTAAGGAGGAGATGATACGGGTTTTTGATCGATCTGTTTTCGGGGAGGAGGCTTCCAGGGCCCTGTCTTCCCTATGTCAAGGTAATCGATCCATAACAGACTACTCTATTGAGTTTCGCACTCTTGCTGCCTCCAGTGGCTGGAACGAGCCGGCTTTGCTCGCTCGTTTTCTGGAGGGTCTCCGCGCAGAGGTAAAGGATGAGATTCTCTCCCGGGAGGTCCCTTCCAGCGTGGATTCCCTGATTGAACTCGCTATTCGCATTGAGCGACGGGTTGATCTTCGTCACCGAGCTCGTGGAAAGGAGCTCGCGTTCTCCGTTGCCCCCCTCTCCGCATCACTACCATCTTCCTCTGCCGGCTCGGGAGCTGAGCCTATGCAGCTGGGAGGTATCCGCATCTCGACTAAGGAGAGGGAACGGAGAATCACCAACCGCCTCTGTCTCTATTGCGGTTCTGCTGGTCATTTTGTCACTTCATGTCCAGTAAAAGCCAGAGCTCATCAGTAAGCGGAGGGCTACTGGTGAGCGCTACTACTCCTGTCTCTCCTTCAAGATCCTGCACTACCTTGTCGGTCCATCTACGCTGGACCGGTTCGTCAGCTTCCTGCAGTGCCTTAATAGACTCTGGGGCGGAGGGCTGTTTTATGGACGAGACCTGGGCTCGGGAACATGACATTCCTCTCAGACAGTTAAGGGAGTCCACGGCCTTGTTCGCCCTGGATGGTAGTCCTCTCCCCAGGATTCAGCGTGAGACGCTACCTTTAACCCTCACTGTTTCTGGTAATCATAGCGAAACCATTTCTTTTTTAATTTTTCGTTCACCTTTTACACCTGTTGTTTTGGGCCATCCCTGGCTAGTTTGTCATAATCCTTCCATTAATTGGTCTAGTAATTCTATCCTCTCCTGGAACGTCTCTTGTCATGTGAAATGTTTAATGTCTGCTATCCCTCCTGTTTCCTCTGTCTCTTCTTCACAGGAGGAGCCTGGTGATTTGACAGGGGTGCCGGAGGAATATCACGATCTGCGCACGGTGTTCAGTCGGTCCAGGGCCACCTCTCTTCCTCCACACCGGTCGTATGATTGTAGTATTGATCTCCTTCCGGGAACCACTCCCCCCCGGGGTAGACTATACTCTCTGTCGGCTCCCAAACGTAAGGCTCTCGAGGATTATTTGTCTGTAGCTCTTGACGCCGGTACCATAGTCCCCTCCTCCTCTCCCGCCGGAGCGGGGTTTTTTTTTGTCAAGAAGAAGGACGGGTCTCTGCGCCCCTGCATAGATTATCGAGGGCTGAATGACATAACAGTTAAGAATCGTTATCCGCTTCCTCTTATGTCTTCAGCCTTCGAGATCCTGCAGGGAGCCAGGTTTTTCACTAAGTTGGACCTTCGTAACGCTTACCATCTCGTGCGCATCAGGGAGGGGGACGAGTGGAAGACGGCGTTTAACACTCCGTTAGGGCACTTTGAATACCGGGTTCTTCCTTTCGGCCTCGCTAACGCTCCAGCTGTCTTTCAGGCATTAGTCAATGATGTCCTGAGAGACATGCTGAACATCTTTGTTTTCGTTTACCTTGACGATATCCTGATTTTTTCACCGTCACTCCAGATTCATCTTCAGCACGTTCGACGTGTCCTCCAGCGCCTTTTAGAGAATTGTCTTTTTGTGAAGGCTGAGAAGTACACTTTTCATGCCTCCTCCGTCACATTTCTCGGTTCTGTTATTTCCGCTGAAGGCATTAAGATGGATCCCGCTAAGGTCCAAGCTGTCATTGATTGGCCCGCCCCTAAGTCACGCGTCGAGCTGCAGCGCTTTCTCGGCTTCGCGAACTTCTATCGTCGTTTCATCCGTAATTTCGGTCAGGTGGCAGCTCCTCTCACAGCCCTTACTTCTGTCAAGACGTGCTTTAAGTGGTCCGTTTCCGCCCAGGGAGCTTTTGATCTCCTCAAGAATCGTTTTACATCCGCTCCTATCCTTGTTACACCTGACGTCTCTAGACAGTTCGTTGTCGAGGTTGACGCGTCAGAGGTGGGCGTGGGAGCCATTCTTTCTCAGCGCTCCCTCTCTGACGACAAGGTCCACCCATGCGCGTATTTTTCTCATCGCCTGTCGCCGTCGGAACGTAACTATGATGTGGGAAACCGCGAACTGCTCGCCATCCGGTTAGCCCTAGGCGAATGGCGACAGTGGTTGGAGGGGGCGACCGTTCCTTTTGTCGTTTGGACTGACCATAGGAACCTTGAGTACATCCGTTCTGCCAAACGACTTAATGCGCGTCAGGCGCGTTGGGCGCTGTTTTTCGCTCGTTTCGAGTTCGTGATTTCTTATCGTCCGGGCTCTAAGAACACCAAGCCTGATGCTTTATCTCGTCTCTTCAGTTCTTCAGTAGCCTCCACTGACCCCGAGGGGATTCTCCCTGAGGGGCGTGTTGTCGGGTTGACTGTCTGGGGAATTGAGAGGCAGGTAAAGCAAGCGCTCACTCACACTCCGTCGCCGCGCGCTTGTCCTAGGAACCTTCTTTTCGTTCCCGTTCCTACTCGTCTGGCCGTTCTTCAGTGGGCTCACTCTGCCAAGTTAGCCGGCCACCCTGGCGTTCGGGGTACGCTTGCTTCCATTCGCCAGCGTTTTTGGTGGCCCACCCGGGAGCATGACACGCGTCGTTTCGTGGATGCTTGTTCGGTCTGCGCGCAGACTAAGTCCGGTAACTCCCCTCCTGCCGGCCGTCTCAGGCCGCTTCCCATTCCCTCTCGACCGTGGTCTCACATCGCCTTAGATTTTGTCACCGGACTGCCTTCGTCAGCGGGGAAGACTGTTATTCTTACGGTTGTCGATAGGTTCTCTAAGGCGGCTCATTTCATTCCCCTTGCTAAGCTTCCTTCTGCTAAAGAGACGGCACAAATCATCATCGAGAATGTTTTCAGAATTCATGGCCTTCCGTCAGACGTCGTTTCGGACAGAGGTCCGCAATTCACGTCTCAATTTTGGAGGGAGTTTTGCCGTTTGATTGGGGCTTCCGTCAGTCTCTCTTCCGGCTTTCACCCCCAGTCTAACGGTCAAGCAGAACGGGCCAATCAGACTATTGGTCGCATCTTACGCAGTCTTTCTTTTCGCAACCCTGCGTCTTGGTCAGAACAGCTCCCCTGGGCAGAATACGCCCACAACTCGCTTCCTTCGTCTGCGACCGGGCTATCTCCTTTTCAGAGTAGCCTCGGGTACCAGCCTCCGCTGTTCTCATCTCAGTTCGCCGAGTCCAGCGTCCCCTCCGCTCAGGCTTTTGTCCAACGTTGCGAGCGCACCTGGAAGAGGGTCAGGTCTGCACTTTGCCGTTATAGGACGCAGACTGTGAGGGCTGCTAATAAGCGTAGAACTAAGAGTCCTAGATATTGTCGCGGTCAGAGAGTTTGGCTCTCCACTCAGAACCTTCCCCTTAAGACGGCTTCTCGCAAGTTGACCCCGCGGTTCATTGGTCCGTTCCGTATTTCTCGGGTCATTAATCCTGTCGCAGTTCGACTTCTTCTTCCGCGATACCTTCGTCGCGTCCACCCGGTCTTCCATGTCTCCTGTATTAAGCCCGTTCTTCGCGCCCCCGCTCGTCTTCCCCCCCCCCCCCCCCATCCTTGTCGAGGGCGCACCCATCTACAGGGTCCGCAGGATTTTGGACATGCGTCCTCGGGGCCGTGGTCACCAGTACCTCGTTGATTGGGAGGGGTACGGTCCTGAGGAGAGGAGTTGGGTTCCCTCTCGGGACGTGCTGGACCGTGCGCTGATCGAGGATTTCCTCCGTTGCCGCCAGGTTTCCTCCTCGAGTGCGCCAGGAGGCGCTCGGTGAGTGGGGGGGTACTGTCATGTATTGTCATGTTGTGTCTTTCTGTCCTTTCCTTTCACCCTGTCTCCCTCTGCTGGTCGTATTAGGTTACCTTTTCTCCCCCGCTTTCCCCCAGCTGTTCCTTGTCTCCTCTTGACTACCTCGTCACCCCTTCTCCCACCTGTTCCCCTTTTCCCTCTGATTAGTCCCCTATATCTCTCTCTGTTTTTGTTCCTGTCCTTGTCGGATTCTTGTTTGTTGTGTTTCATGCCTGAGCCAGACTATCGTCATGTTTGCTGTAACCTTGTCTTGTCCTGTCGGAATCTGCCGGTCTATCTGAGCCTACCTATGTTTGGTTATTAAAGAAGCTCTGTTTAAGTTAGTTCGCTTTTGGGTCCTCATTCACTCACCGTAACATTTACAGTCTGAATACATTAAATACCTAAACAGTCTGAATTCAAGGTAAAACATGAAACACCTTTACAGCCTGAATACATGGTAAACCATGAAACACATTTACAGTCAGAATACATTAAATACCTAAACAGTCTGAATTCAAGGTAAAACATGAAACACCTTTACAGCCTGAATACATGAAACACCTTTACAGTCTGAATACAATGTAAACCATGATACACCTTTACAGTCTGAATACATGGTAAACCATGAAACACATTTACAGTCAGAATACATTAAATACCTAAACAGTCTGAATTCAAGGTAAAACATGAAACACCTTTACAGCCTGAATACATGAAACACCTTTACTGTCTGAATACAATGTAAACCATGAAACACCTTTACAGCCTGAATACATGAAACACCTTTACAGTCTGAATACATGAAACACCTTTACAGTCTGAATACAATGTAAACCATGAAACACATTTACAGTCTGAATACAAGCTAAACCATGAAACACCTTTACAGCCTGAATACATGAAACACCTTTACAGTCTAAATACAATGTAAACCATGAAACACCTTTACAGCCATAATACATGAAACACCTTTACAGTCTGAATTCATGAAACACCTTTACAGTCTGAATACATGAAACACCTTTACAGTCTGAATACATGAAACACCTTTACAGTCTGAATATAAGAAACACCTTTACAGCCTGAATACAAGCTAAACCATGAAACACCTTTACAGTCAGAATACATGAAACACCTTTACAGTCTGAATACAAGGTAAAACATGAAACACCTTTACAGTCTGAATACATGAAACACCTTTACAGTCTGAATACAAGGTAAACCATGAAACACCTTTACAGTCTGAATACATGAAACACCTTTACAGTCTGAATACAAGGTAAAACATGAAACACCTTTACAGTCTGAATACATGAAACACCTTTACAGTCTGAATACATAAACCACCTTTACAGTCTGAATACAAGGTAAACTATGAAATGCCTTTGTTCGCTTGAGGGGGGATGTACACAGCTGTTACTATA
This sequence comes from Oncorhynchus mykiss, assembly GCF_057628025.1. Lineage (NCBI taxonomy): Eukaryota > Metazoa > Chordata > Actinopteri > Salmoniformes > Salmonidae > Oncorhynchus > Oncorhynchus mykiss. The sequence continues at coordinate 2,052,237 of NC_143050.1, read as the reverse complement.
ACTGACGAGAATTATCTTGGAAGGTAGAATGGCCAACATTTTATTGTAAGGAATTCTAGATCGGGTGAGCAGAAGGGCTTGAGTTCCTGTATGTTGTTATGATTACAACAAGAGATGTTAATCATAAAGCATACACCCCTGCCCCTATTCCCAGAGAGGTGTTTTTCTCTGTTGGCGTGATGCTTGGAGAAGCCCGGTGGCTGAACTGATTCCGACAGCATATCCCGACAGAGCCATGTTTCCATTAAACAGGGAATGCTACAATCTCAGATGTCTTTCTGGAAGGCAACCCTCGCTCGAATTTCGTCTACCTCGTTGTTAAGAGACTGGACATTGGCGAGTAGTATACTTGGGAGCGGAGAGTGATGTGTCTGTTTTTGAAGCCTGACCAGAAGACCGCTCCGTCTACCCCCTCTGCATCACCGTTGTTTTTGGTCAGCTGCTGATATTAGATCCATTGTCCTGGGTGGTGGTCCGAAGAGAGAATCTGCTTCGGGAAAGTCATATTCCTGGTCTCAATGTTGGTAAGTTGACATTGCTCTTATATCCAATAGTTCTTCCTGGCTGTATGTAATAAGACTTAAGATTTCCTGGGGTAACAATCTCTGGCTTTACTCAAAGTCAGTGGCATGTCCAGTTAGAATCAGGAATTTCCCAGGGTAGTTGTTTAGGCCCCTTGCTTTTTTAAATTTTGAATTACGACATGCTACTGACTTTGAGTAAAGCCAGTGTGTCTCTATATGCGGATGACTCAACACTATACACATCAGCTACTACAGTGATTGAAATGACTGCAACACTTAACTTCTTGACGCTACCCATCCCTTAAGTGGGATAATTGTCATCAGCAACCGCTGAATAGCATAGCGCCACAGTCAAATAATATTACTAAAAAATATTCATATTCATGAAATCACAAGTGCATTATTGCAAAACACAGCTTAGCCTTTTGTTAATCCACCTGTCGTCTCAGATTTTTAAATTATGCTTTACAGCGAAAGCAATCCAAGTGTTTGTGTAAGTTTATCGATAGCACAACAAAACATTAAGTAGCTAGGTCACAAAAATCAGAAAAGCAATCAAATTAATCGTTTACCTTTGATGATCTTCAGATGTTTTCACTCAGGAGACTCACAGTTACACAACAAATGTTCCTTTTGTTCCATAAAGATTATTTTTATACTCAAATACCTCCGTTTGTTTGTCGCGTTATGTTCAGAAATCCACAGGAAAGAGCGGTCACGACAACGCAGACGAAAATTCCAAATAATATCCATAATGTCCACAGAAACATGTCAAACATTTTTTATAATCAATCCTCAGGTTGTTTTTAAAATATATAATCGATAATATATCAAACGCAAATGTCTTTCACAGTAGGAGAGGGAAAAACAATAGCTGTCTGTGTGACCACTTGACGCAATGTTATCGTTTTGGCTCATTTTTCAAAATAAAAGCCTGAAACTATGTCTGAAGACTGTTGACACCTTGAGGAAGCGATAGGAAAATTGATCTGGTTGATATCCCTTTAAATGGAGCAATGGGAGGCTATGGAACATGGAGTTTTCAAAATAGAAGCCACTTCCTGGTTTGATTTTTCTCAGGGTTTCACATGCAATATCAGTTCTGTTATACTCACGACAATATGTTGACAGTTTTGGAAACTTTACAGTGTTTTCTACCCTAATCTGTCAATTATATGCATATTCTAGCATCTGGTCCTGAGAAATAGGCCGTTTACTTTAGGAACGTTATTTTTCCAAACATAAAAATAGTGCCCCTAGCTTCAAGAAGTTAACAAAGAGCTGCAGTTAGTTTCAGAGTGGGTGGCAAAGAATAACTTAGCCCTAAACATTTCTAAAACTAAAAGCATTGTATTTGGAACAAAACACTCACTAAACCCTAAACCTGAGATGACTATACTGTTTGGAGTAACACTAGATTGTAAACTGCCATGGTCAAAACATATTGATGCAGTAGTAGTTAAGATGGAGAGAAGTCTGTCCATAATAAAGTGATGCTCTACCTTCTTAACAACACTATCAACAAGGCAGGTCCTACAGGCTCTAGTTTTGTCACACCTGGACTACTGTTCAGTCGTGTGGTCAGGTGCCACAAAAAAGGACTTAGGAAAATTGCAAATGGCTCAGAACAGGGCAGCACGGCTGGCCCTTGGATGTACACGAAGATCTAATAATAATGTCAATCTCTCCTGACTGAAAGTGGAGGAGAGATTGACTTCATCACTACTTGTATTTATGAGAGGTGTTGTTGAATACACCGAGCTGTCTGTCTGAATTACTGGCACACAGCTCGGACACCCATGCATACCCTACAAGACATGCCACAAGAGGTCTCTTCACAGTCCCCAAGTCCAGAACAGACTATGGGAAGAGCACAGTACTACATAGAGCCATGAATACATGGAACTCTATTCTACATCTGGTAACTGATGCAGCAGTAAAATTGTATTTAAAAAACAGATTAAAAAAACACCTCATGGAACAGCGGTGTCATGACGTTACCCTCTTTGGGGATAGCGAGTACCATCCCCCTCTCTCTCTCACCACCTCTCTGTCTTCCCCCTACCAACAGCCTTGTTAGGCAGGTCATAAATTCCTAGAGGAGTTCTCTCCTCATGGCCAGAGTATAAGAGAGAGTGAGTTTGCATAGAGAGAACAAAGGAATTTCTTCCACATCACAGAACTTGAGAACTGAACACTATACATGTTCTGGAGAATGTATAAACGGTCAGTGAAGTAGCCAGCTACGAACTGGTCCGTTTGGTACAATTTGGTGACCTCAGGAAAGACAGTACAGACACATTACCATAACCCTGCTTATACAAGAGTCTCAGTTGCGAGGCTTGCATCTAATTGTTGTATAAAATGAATGAGTAAAGATGAAACTATTTGTGAAATGATGTAATGTGATGTTAAACTGTTTAATGAAGGAAACTCCAATTCCCTTTGGAGTTTAACTAAATCATTGGCCCCGCCCCATGAGCACAGACATTGATCTGGCGTCATGGGACAGCCCCTTTCTACTGTTACGAATATAACCCCCACCAGGAGGAATTCCCTTCAGTCCAGTTTACCTCAATTACCACGAGAGGGCTAAGGTTTGAGGAGAGACCATAAACCTGAGTATAAGCTAAGGTTTGAGTAGATTGCTGAATCTTGTAACCATACCACGTGGTTAAACTCTGAGACTATCGATCCGACAGAATAAGAGCTACTCTTCGATACTAATTACTAGTCTGCAACTAGAAATGATGTACCCGTGAATGCGAGGACCGACAACCGACTAAACATTTATTCTATAACAACATTGCTGGATGTTACTCTGAACTATCCATTCTAACCACGGCAGAGAGAGAGAGAGAGGGCGGACAAACTCTCCTACAGAAACAAACTTTCCAACAGAGATCACGACGACACACTGAGCGTAAATAGACATATTGATTGCAATTATTCCCGAATGAGTGAGCATTCATGTGCAAAGGATTAGCATTTCAATTGTTAGAATTATCAAGTGTGTAGTGATTAATTTGCGTAAATCCCGCCTTTCTCAGTCTACACCCACTTCCCTTTTGTCTACCAAGCCGCCATGCCGGTTTATCCCACTAGGGCACATCCCCTATCATTTCCTTGTAACCATATCTACTGTTTGTGTGTGCATTTCTGTGATTATTTAGTTAATTAATAAATAAATGATTTAAGACAATTGATGTATGGAGGATTCATAGTGAAGACTGGGTTCGTGCAGATGACCAACAATTTACGACGTTTGGAATGAGACAAACGTGAGGTAAAGAATAGTTCATTAATTCGAAGACTATTTGATCAGATATTAAAATATCTGAAGAGTTATATTAGGAAAATTATGACTTTGTAATCGGACGATTTTCCTTGGTGCCCCGACTTCCTAGTTAATTACATCTACCTGATTAGTTTATCACATAATAATAATGACAGAGAATTTATTTGATAAACTAACAGTCTTTATTTTAATGATGCCAAAGACACAGTGTGTTGTGAAATCTGTGAATGTACTGTAATGTTTTAAAATGGTATAAACTGGCTTAATTTTGCTGGACCCCAGGAAGAGTAGCTTCTGATTTGGCATGAACTAATGGGGATCCATAATAAACCCCAGAAAGAGTAGCTGCTGCCTTGACAGGAACTAATGGGGATCCATAATAAACCCCAGAAAGAGTAGCTGCTGCCTTGACAGGAACTAATGGGGATCCATAATAAATCCCAGGAAGAGTAGCTGCTACCTTGGCAGGAACTAATGGGGATCCATAATAAACCCCAGGAAGAGTAGCTGCTGTCTTGACAGGAACTAATGGGGATCCATAATAAACCCCAGGAAGAGTAGCTGCTGCCTTGGCAGGAACTAATGGGGATCCATAATAAACCGCAGGAAGAGTAGCTGCTGCCTTGGCAGGAACTAATGGGGATCCATAATAAATCCCAGGAAGAGTAGCTGCTGCCTTGGCAGGAACTAAAGGGGATCCATAATAAACCCCAGGAAGACTAGCTGCTGCCTTGGCAGGAACTAATGGTGATCCATAATAAACCCCAGGAAGAGTAGCTGCTGCCTTGGCAGGAACTAATGGGGATCCATAATAAACCCCAGGAAGAGTAGCTGCTGTCTTGGCAGGAACTAATGGGGATCCATAATAAACTCCAGGAAGAGTAGCTGCTGTCTTGGCAGGAACTAATGGGGATCCATAATAAATCCCAGGAAGAGTAGCTACTGTCTTGGCAGGAACTAATGGGGATCCATAATAAACCCCAGGAAGAGTAGCTGCTGTCTTGGCAGGAACTAATGGGGATCCATAATAAACCCCAGGAACAGTAGCTGTTGCCTTGGCAGGAACTAATGGGGATCCATAATAAACCCCAGGAAGAGTAGCTGCTGCCTTGGCAGGAACTAATGGGGATCCATAATAAACCCCAGGAAGAGTAGCTGCTGCCTTGGCAGGAACTAATGGGGATCCATAATAAACCCCAGGAAGACTAGCTGCTGCCTTGACAGGAACTAATGGGGATCCATAATAAACCCCAGGAAGAGTAGCTGCTGCCTTGGCAGGAACTAATGGTGATCCATAATAAACCCCAGGAAGAGTAGCTGCTGCCTTGGCAGGAACTAATGGTGATCCATAATAAACCCCAGGAAGAGTAGCTGCTGCCTTGGCAGGAACTAATGGTGATCCATAATAAACCCCAGGAAGAGTAGCTGTTGCCTTGGCAGGAACTAATGGGGATCCATAATAAACCCCAGGAAGAGTAGCTGCTGCCTTGGCAGGAACTAATGGGGATCCCTAATAAACCCCAGGAAGAGTAGCTGCTGCCTTGGCAGGAACTAATGGGGATCCATAATAAACCCCAGGAAGAGTAGATGCTGCTTTGGCAGGAACTAATGGGTATCCCTATTAAACCCCAGGAAGAGTAGCTGCTGCTTTGGCAGGAACTAATGGTGATCCATAATAAACCCCAGGAAGAGTAGCTGCTGCCTTGACAGGAACTAATGGGGATCCATAATAAACCCCAGGAAGAGTAGCTGCTGCCTTGACAGTAACTAATGGGGATCCATAATAAACCCCAGGAAGAGTAGCTGCTGCCTTGGCAGGAACTAATGGTGATCCATAATAAACCCCAGGAAGAGTAGCTGCTGCCTTGGCAGGAACTAATGGTGATCCATAATAAACCCCAGGAAGAGTAGCTGCTGCCTTGGCAGGAACTAATGGTGATCCATAATAAACCCCAGGAAGAGTAGCTGTTGCCTTGGCAGGAACTAATGGGGATCCATAATAAACCCCAGGAAGAGTAGCTGCTGCCTTGGCAGGAACTAATGGGGATCCCTAATAAACCCCAGGAAGAGTAGCTGCTGCCTTGGCAGGAACTAATGGGGATCCATAATAAACCCCAGGAAGAGTAGCTGCTGCTTTGGCAGGAACTAATGGGGATCCCTATTAAACCCCAGGAAGAGTAGCTGCTGCTTTGGCAGGAACTAATGGTGATCCATAATAAACCCCAGGAAGAGTAGCTGCTGCCTTGACAGGAACTAATGGGGATCCATAATAAACCCCAGGAAGAGTAGCTGCTGCCTTGGCAGGAACTAATGGGGATCCATAATAAACCCCAGGAAGAGTAGCTGCTGCCTTGACAGGAACTAATGGGGATCCATAATAAACCCCAGGAAGAGTAGCTGCTGCTTTGGCAGGAACTAATGGGGATCCATAATAAACCCCAGGAAGAGTAGCTGCTGCCTTGGCAGGAACTAATGGGGATCCATAATAAACCCCAGGAAGAGTAGCTGCTGCCTTGGCAGGAACTAATGGGGATCCATAATAAACCCCAGGAAGAGTAGCTGCTGCCTTGACAGGAACTAATGGGGATCTATAATAAACCCCAGGAAGAGTAGCTGCTGCCTTGGCAGGAACTAATGGGGACCCATAATAAACCCCAAGAAGAGTAGCTGCTCTCTTGGCAGGAACTAATGGGAATCCATAATAAACCCCAGGAAGAGTAGCTGCTGCCTTGACAGGAACTAATGGTGATCCATAATAAACCCCAGGAAGAGTAGCTGCTGCCTTGACAGGAACTAATGGGGATCCATAATAAACCCCAGGAAGAGTAGCTGCTGCCTTGGCAGGAACTAATGGGGATCCATAATAAACCCCAGGAAGAGTAGCTGCTGCCTTGACAGGAACATATGGTGATCCATAATAAACCCCAGGAAGACTAGCTGCTGCCTTGACAGGAACTAATGGGGATCCATAATAAACCCCAGGAAGACTAGATGCTGCCTTGACAGGAACTAATGGGGATCCATAATAAACCCCAGGAAGAGTAGCTGCTGCCTTGACAGGAACTAATGGGGATCCATAATAAACCCCAGGAAGACTAGCTGCTGCCTTGACAGGAACTAATGGGGATCCATAATAAACCCCAGGAAGACTAGCTGCTGCCTTGACAGGAACTAATGGGGATCCATAATAAACCCCAGGAAGAGTAGCTGCTGCCTTGACAGGAACTAATGGGGATCCATAATAAACCCCAGGAAGAGTAGCTGCTGCCTTGACAGGAACTAATGGGGATCCATAATAAACCCCAGGAGGAGTAGCTGCTGCCTTGCAGGAACTAATGGGGATCCATAATAAACCACAAGAAGAGTAGCTGCTGCCTTGGCAGGAACTAATGGGGATCCATAATAAAACCCAGGAAGAGTAGCTGCTGCCTTGGCAGGAACTAATGGGGATCCATAATAAACCCCAGGAAGAGTAGCTGCTGCCTTGACAGGAACTAAAGGGGATCCATAATAAACCCAGGAAGAGTAGCTGCTGCCTTGGCAGGAACTAATGGGGATCCATAATAAACCCCAGGAAGAGTAGCTGCTGCCATGGCAGGAACTAATGGGGATCCATAATAAACCCCAGGAAGAGTAGCTGCTGCCTTGGCAGGAACTAATGGGGATCCATAATAAACCCCAGGAAGAGTAGCTGCTGCCTTGGCAGGAACTAATGGGGATCCATAATAAACCCCAGGAAGAGTAGCTGCTGCCTTGGCAGGAACTAATGGGGATCCATAATAAACCCCAGGAAGAGTAGCTGCTGCCTTGACAGGAACTAATGGGGATCCATAATAAACCCCAGGAAGAGTAGCTGCTGCCTTGGCAGGAACTAATGGGGATCCATAATAAACCCCAGGAAGAGTAGCTGCTGCCTTGGCAGGAACTAATGGTGATCCATAATAAACCCCAGGAAGACTAGCTGCTGCCTTGACAGGAACTAATGGGGATCCATAATAAACCCCAGGAAGACTAGCTGCTGCCTTGACAGGAACTAATGGGGATCCATAATAAACCCCAGGAAGAGTAGCTGCTGCCTTGGCAGGAACTAATGGGGATCCATAATAAAACCCAGGAAGAGTAGCTGCTGCCTTGGCAGGAACTAATGGGGATCCATAATAAACCCCAGGAAGAGTAGCTGCTGCCTTGACAGGAACTAAAGGGGATCCATAATAAACCTAGGAAGAGTAGCTGCTGCCTTGGCAGGAACTAATGGGGATCCATAATAAACCCCAGGAAGAGTAGCTGCTGCCATGGCAGGAACTAATGGGGATCCATAATAAACCCCAGGAAGAGTAGCTGCTGCCTTGGCAGGAACTAATGGGGATCCATAATAAACCCCAGGAAGAGTAGCTGCTGCCTTGGCAGGAACTAATGGGGATCCATAATAAACCCCAGGAAGAGTAGCTGCTGCCTTGACAGGAACTAATGGGGATCCATAATAAACCCCAGGAAGAGTAGCTGCTGCCTTGGCAGGAACTAATGGGGATCCATAATAAACCCCAGGAAGAGTAGCTGCTGCCTTGGCAGGAACTAATGGTGATCCATAATAAACCCCAGGAAGACTAGCTGCTGCCTTGACAGGAACTAATGGGGATCCATAATAAACCCCAGGAAGACTAGCTGCTGCCTTGACAGGAACTAATGGGGATCCATAATAAACCCCAGGAAGAGTAGCTGCTGCCTTGGCAGGAACTAATGGGGATCCATAATAAAACCCAGGAAGAGTAGCTGCTGCCTTGGCAGGAACTAATGGGGATCCATAATAAACCCCAGGAAGAGTAGCTGCTGCCTTGACAGGAACTAAAGGGGATCCATAATAAACCCAGGAAGAGTAGCTGCTGCCTTGGCAGGAACTAATGGGGATCCATAATAAACCCCAGGAAGAGTAGCTGCTGCCATGGCAGGAACTAATGGGGATCCATAATAAACCCCAGGAAGAGTAGCTGCTGCCTTGGCAGGAACTAATGGGGATCCATAATAAACCCCAGGAAGAGTAGCTGCTGCCTTTGCAAGAACTAATGGGGATCCATAATAAACCCCAGGAAGAGTAGCTGCTGCCTTGGCAGGAACTAATGGGGATCCATAATAAACCCCAGGAAGAGTAGCTGCTGCCTTGACAGGAACTAATGGGGATCCATAATAAACCCCAGGAAGAGTAGCTGCTGCCTTGGCAGGAACTAATGGGGATCCATAATAAACCCCAGGAAGAGTAGCTGCTGCCTTGGCAGGAACTAATGGTGATCCATAATAAACCCCAGGAAGACTAGCTGCTGCCTTGACAGGAACTAATGGGGATCCATAATAAACCCCAGGAAGACTAGCTGCTGCCTTGACAGGAACTAATGGGGATCCATAATAAACCCCAGGAAGACTAGCTGCTGCCTTGGCAGGAACTAATGGGGATCCATAATAAACCCCAGGAAGAGTAGCTGCTGCCTTGGCAGGAACTAATGGGGATCCATAATAAACCCCAGGAAGAGTAGCTGCTGCCTTGACAGGAACTAATGGGGATCCATAATAAACCCCAGGAAGAGTAGCTGCTGCCTTGGCAGGAACTAATGGGGATCCATAATAAACCCCAGGAAGAGTAGCTGCTGCCTTGACAGGAACTAATGGGGATCCATAATAAACCCCAGGAGGAGTAGCTGCTGCCTTGGCAGGAACTAATGGGGATCCATAATAAACCCCAGGAGGAGTAGCTGCTGCCTTGGCTGGAACTAATGGGGATCCATAATAAACCACAAGAAGAGTAGCTGCTGCCTTGGCAGGAACTAATGGGGATCCATAATAAAACCCAGGAAGAGTAGCTGCTGCCTTGGCAGGAACTAATGGGGATCCATAATAAACCCCAGGAAGAGTAGCTGCTGCCTTGGCAGGAACTAATGGGGATCCATAATAAACCCCAGGAAGAGTAGCTGCTGCCTTGACAGGAACTAATGGGGATCCATAATAAACCCCAGGAAGAGTAGCTGCTGCCTTGGCAGGAACTAATGGGGATCCATAATAAACCCCAGGAAGAGTAGCTGCTGCCTTGGCAGGAACTAATGGTGATCCATAATAAACCCCAGGAAGACTAGCTGCTGCCTTGACAGGAACTAATGGGGATCCATAATAAACCCCAGGAAGACTAGCTGCTGCCTTGACAGGAACTAATGGGGATCCATAATAAACCCCAGGAAGAGTAGCTGCTGCCTTGGCAGGAACTAATGGGGATCCATAATAAAACCCAGGAAGAGTAGCTGCTGCCTTGGCAGGAACTAATGGGGATCCATAATAAACCCCAGGAAGAGTAGCTGCTGCCTTGACAGGAACTAAAGGGGATCCATAATAAACCCAGGAAGAGTAGCTGCTGCCTTGGCAGGAACTAATGGGGATCCATAATAAACCCCAGGAAGAGTAGCTGCTGCCATGGCAGGAACTAATGGGGATCCATAATAAACCCCAGGAAGAGTAGCTGCTGCCTTGGCAGGAACTAATGGGGATCCATAATAAACCCCAGGAAGAGTAGCTGCTGCCTTGGCAAGAACTAATGGGGATCCATAATAAACCCCAGGAAGAGTAGCTGCTGCCTTGGCAGGAACTAATGGGGATCCATAATAAACCCCAGGAAGAGTAGCTGCTGCCTTGACAGGAACTAATGGGGATCCATAATAAACCCCAGGAAGAGTAGCTGCTGCCTTGGCAGGAACTAATGGGGATCCATAATAAACCCCAGGAAGAGTAGCTGCTGCCTTGGCAGGAACTAATGGGGATCCATAATAAACCCCAGGAAGAGTAGCTGCTGCCTTGACAGGAACTAATGGGGATCCATAATAAACCCCAGGAAGAGTAGCTGCTGCCTTGGCAGGAACTAATGGGGATCCATAATAAACCCCAGGAAGAGTAGCTGCTGCCTTGGCAGGAACTAATGGTGATCCATAATAAACCCCAGGAAGACTAGCTGCTGCCTTGACAGGAACTAATGGGGATCCATAATAAACCCCAGGAAGACTAGCTGCTGCCTTGACAGGAACTAATGGGGATCCATAATAAACCCCAGGAAGAGTAGCTGCTGCCTTGGCAGGAACTAATGGGGATCCATAATAAAACCCAGGAAGAGTAGCTGCTGCCTTGGCAGGAACTAATGGGGATCCATAATAAACCCCAGGAAGAGTAGCTGCTGCCTTGACAGGAACTAAAGGGGATCCATAATAAACCCAGGAAGAGTAGCTGCTGCCTTGGCAGGAACTAATGGGGATCCATAATAAACCCCAGGAAGAGTAGCTGCTGCCATGGCAGGAACTAATGGGGATCCATAATAAACCCCAGGAAGAGTAGCTGCTGCCTTGGCAGGAACTAATGGGGATCCATAATAAACCCCAGGAAGAGTAGCTGCTGCCTTGGCAAGAACTAATGGGGATCCATAATAAACCCCAGGAAGAGTAGCTGCTGCCTTGGCAGGAACTAATGGGGATCCATAATAAACCCCAGGAAGAGTAGCTGCTGCCTTGACAGGAACTAATGGGGATCCATAATAAACCCCAGGAAGAGTAGCTGCTGCCTTGGCAGGAACTAATGGGGATCCATAATAAACCCCAGGAAGAGTAGCTGCTGCCTTGGCAGGAACTAATGGTGATCCATAATAAACCCCAGGAAGACTAGCTGCTGCCTTGACAGGAACTAATGGGGATCCATAATAAACCCCAGGAAGACTAGCTGCTGCCTTGACAGGAACTAATGGGGATCCATAATAAACCCCAGGAAGACTAGCTGCTGCCTTGACATGAACTAATGGGGATCCATAATAAACCCCAGGAAGAGTAGCTGCTGCCTTGACAGGAACTAATGGGGATCCATAATAAACCCCAGGAAGAGTAGCTGCTGCCTTGACAGGAACTAATGGTGATCCATAATAAACCCCAGGAAGAGTAGCTGCTGCCTTGACAGGAACTAATGGGGATCCATAATAAACAACAGGACGAGTAGCTGCTGCCTTGGCAGGAACTAATGGGGATCCATAATAAACCCCAGGAAGAGTAGCTGCTGCCTTGGCAGGAACTAATGGGGATCCATAATAAACCCCAGGAAGAGTAGCTGCTGCCTTGACAGGAACTAATGGGGATCCATAATAAACCCCAGGAAGAGTAGCTGCTGCCTTGGCAGGAACTAATGGGGATCCATAATAAACCCCAGGAAGAGTAGCTGCTGCCTTGACAGGAACTAATGGGGATCCATAATAAACCCCAGGAGGAGTAGCTGCTGCCTTGGCAGGAACTAATGGGGATCCATAATAAACCCCAGGAGGAGTAGCTGCTGCCTTGGCTGGAACTAATGGGGATCCATAATAAACCACAAGAAGAGTAGCTGCTGCCTTGGCAGGAACTAATGGGGATCCATAATAAAACCCAGGAAGAGTAGCTGCTGCCTTGGCAGGAACTAATGGGGATCCATAATAAACCCCAGGAAGAGTAGCTGCTGCCTTGACAGGAACTAAAGGGGATCCATAATAAACCCAGGGAGAGTAGCTGCTGCCTTGGCAGGAACTAATGGGGATCCATAATAAACCCCAGGAAGAGTAGCTGCTGCCATGGCAGGAACTAATGGGGATCCATAATAAACCCCAGGAAGAGTAGCTGCTGCCTTGGCAGGAACTATTGGGGATCCATAATAAACCCCAGGAAGAGTAGCTGCTGCCTTGGCAGGAACTAATGGGGATCCATAATAAACCCCAGGAAGAGTAGCTGCTGCCTTGGCAGGAACTAATGGGGATCCATAATAAACCCCAGGAAGAGTAGCTGCTGCCTTGACAGGAACTAATGGGGATCCATAATAAACCCCAGGAAGAGTAGCTGCTGCCTTGGCAGGAACTAATGGGGATCCATAATAAACCCCAGGAAGAGTAGCTGCTGCCTTGGCAGGAACTAATGGTGATCCATAATAAACCCCAGGAAGACTAGCTGCTGCCTTGACAGGAACTAATGGGGATCCATAATAAACCCCAGGAAGACTAGCTGCTGCCTTGACAGGAACTAATGGGGATCCATAATAAACCCCAGGAAGACTAGCTGCTGCCTTGACAGGAACTAATGGGGATCCATAATAAACCCCAGGAAGACTAGCTGCTGCCTTGACAGGAACTAATGGGGATCCATAATAAACACCAGGAAGAGTAGCTGCTGCCTTGACAGGAACTAATGGGGATCCATAATAAACCCCAGGAAGAGTAGCTGCTGCCTTGACAGGAACTAATGGGGATCCATAATAAACCCCAGGAAGAGTAGCTGCTGCCTTGACATGAACTAATGGGGATCCATAATAAACCACAGGAAGAGTAGCTGCTGCCTTGGCAGGAACTAATGGGGATCCATAATAAAACCCAGGAAGAGTAGCTGCTGCCTTGGCAGGAACAAATGGGGATCCATAATAAACCCCAGGAAGAGTAGCTGCTGCCTTGACAGGAACTAATGGGGATCCATAATAAACCCCAGGAAGAGTAGCTGCTGCCTTGGCAGGAACTAATGGGGATCCATAATAAACCCCAGGAAGAGTAGCTGCTGCCTTGGCAGGAACTAATGGTGATCCATAATAAACCCCAGGAAGACTAGCTGCTGCCTTGACAGGAACTAATGGGGATCCATAATAAACCCCAGGAAGACTAGCTGCTGCCTTGACAGGAACTAATGGGGATCCATAATAAACCCCAGGAAGACTAGCTGCTGCCTTGACAGGAACTAATGGGGATCCATAATAAACCCCAGGAAGACTAGCTGCTGCCTTGACAGGAACTAATGGGGATCCATAATAAACACCAGGAAGAGTAGCTGCTGCCTTGACAGGAACTAATGGGGATCCATAATAAACCCCAGGAAGAGTAGCTGCTGCCTTGACAGGAACTAATGGGGATCCATAATAAACCCCAGGAAGAGTAGCTGCTGCCTTGACAGGAACTAATGGGGATCCATAATAAACCACAGGAAGAGTAGCTGCTGCCTTGGCAGGAACTAATGGGGATCCATAATAAAACCCAGGAAGAGTAGCTGCTGCCTTGGCAGGAACAAATGGGGATCCATAATAAACCCCAGGAAGAGTAGCTGCTGCCTTGACAGGAACTAAAGGGGATCCATAATAAACCCCAGGAAGAGTAGCTGCTGCCTTGGCAGGAACTAATGGGGATCCATAATAAACCCCAGGAAGAGTAGCTGCTGCCATGGCAGGAACTAATGGGGATCCATAATAAACCCCAGGAAGAGTAGCTGCTGCCTTGACAGGAACTAATGGGGATCCATAATAAACCCCAGGAAGAGTAGCTGCTGCCTTGACAGGAACTAATGGGGATCCATAATAAACCCCAGGAAGAGTAGCTGCTGCCTTGGCAGGAACTAATGGGGATCCATAATAAACCCCAGGAAGAGTAGCTGCTGCCTTGGCAGGAACTAATGGGGATCCATAATAAACCCCAGGAAGAGTAGCTGCAGCCTTGACAGGAACTAATGGGGATCCATAATAAACCCCAGGAAGAGTAGCTGCTGCCTTGACAGGAACTAATGGGGATCCATAATAAACCCCAGGAAGAGTAGCTGCTGCCTTGGCAGGAACTAATGGGGATCCATAATAAACCCCAGGAGGAGTAGCTGCTGCCTTGGCAGGAACTAATGGGGATCCATAATAAACCACAGGAAGAGTAGCTGCTGCCTTGGCAGGAACTAATGGGGATCCATAATAAAACCCAGGAAGAGTAGCTGCTGCCTTGGCAGGAACAAATGGGGATCCATAATAAACCCCAGGAAGAGTAGCTGCTGCCTTGACAGGAACTAAAGGGGATCCATAATAAACCCCAGGAAGAGTAGCTGCTGCCTTGGCAGGAACTAATGGGGATCCATAATAAACCCCAGGAAGAGTAGCTGCTGCCATGGCAGGAACTAATGGGGATCCATAATAAACCCCAGGAAGAGTAGCTGCTGCCTTGACAGGAACTAATGGGGATCCATAATAAACCCCAGGAAGAGTAGCTGCTGCCTTGACAGGAACTAATGGGGATCCATAATAAACCCCAGGAAGAGTAGCTGCTGCCTTGGCAGGAACTAATGGGGATCCATAATAAACCACAGGAAGAGTAGCTGCTGCCTTGGCAGGAACTAATGGGGATCCATAATAAAACCCAGGAAGAGTAGCTGCTGCCTTGGCAGGAACTAATGGGGATCCATAATAAACCCCAGGAAGAGTAGCTGCTGCCTTGACAGGAACTAAAGGGGATCCATAATAAACCCAGGAAGAGTAGCTGCTGCCTTGGCAGGAACTAATGGGGATCCATAATAAACCCCAGGAAGAGTAGCTGCTGCCATGGCAGGAACTAATGGGGATCCATAATAAACCCCAGGAAGAGTAGCTGCTGCCTTGGCAGGAACTAATGGGGATCCATAATAAACCCCAGGAAGAGTAGCTGCTGCCTTGGCAGGAACTAATGGGGATCCATAATAAACCCCAGGAAGAGTAGCTGCTGCCTTGGCAGGAACTAATGGGGATCCATAATAAACCCCAGGAAGAGTAGCTGCTGCCTTGACAGGAACTAATGGGGATCCATAATAAACCCCAGGAAGAGTAGCTGCTGCCTTGGCAGGAACTAATGGGGATCCATAATAAACCCCAGGAAGAGTAGCTGCTGCCTTGGCAGGAACTAATGGTGATCCATAATAAACCCCAGGAAGACTAGCTGCTGCCTTGACAGGAACTAATGGGGATCCATAATAAACCCCAGGAAGACTAGCTGCTGCCTTGACAGGAACTAATGGGGATCCATAATAAACCCCAGGAAGACTAGCTGCTGCCTTGACAGGAACTAATGGGGATCCATAATAAACGCCAGGAAGACTAGCTGCTGCCTTGACAGGAACTAATGGGGATCCATAATAAACACCAGGAAGAGTAGCTGCTGCCTTGACAGGAACTAATGGGGATCCATAATAAACCCCAGGAAGAGTAGCTGCTGCCTTGACAGGAACTAATGGGGATCCATAATAAACCCCAGGAAGAGTAGCTGCTGCCTTGACATGAACTAATGGGGATCCATAATAAACCACAGGAAGAGTAGCTGCTGCCTTGGCAGGAACTAATGGGGATCCATAATAAAACCCAGGAAGAGTAGCTGCTGCCTTGGCAGGAACAAATGGGGATCCATAATAAACCCCAGGAAGAGTAGCTGCTGCCTTGACAGGAACTAATGGGGATCCATAATAAACCCCAGGAAGAGTAGCTGCTGCCTTGGCAGGAACTAATGGGGATCCATAATAAACCCCAGGAAGAGTAGCTGCTGCCTTGGCAGGAACTAATGGTGATCCATAATAAACCCCAGGAAGACTAGCTGCTGCCTTGACAGGAACTAATGGGGATCCATAATAAACCCCAGGAAGACTAGCTGCTGCCTTGACAGGAACTAATGGGGATCCATAATAAACCCCAGGAAGACTAGCTGCTGCCTTGACAGGAACTAATGGGGATCCATAATAAACCCCAGGAAGACTAGCTGCTGCCTTGACAGGAACTAATGGGGATCCATAATAAACACCAGGAAGAGTAGCTGCTGCCTTGACAGGAACTAATGGGGATCCATAATAAACCCCAGGAAGAGTAGCTGCTGCCTTGACAGGAACTAATGGGGATCCATAATAAACCCCAGGAAGAGTAGCTGCTGCCTTGACAGGAACTAATGGGGATCCATAATAAACCACAGGAAGAGTAGCTGCTGCCTTGGCAGGAACTAATGGGGATCCATAATAAAACCCAGGAAGAGTAGCTGCTGCCTTGGCAGGAACTAATGGGGATCCATAATAAACCCCAGGAAGAGTAGCTGCTGCCATGACAGGAACTAATGGGGATCCATAATAAACCCCAGGAAGAGTAGCTGCTGCCTTGACAGGAACTAATGGGGATCCATAATAAACCCCAGGAAGAGTAGCTGCTGCCTTGACAGGAACTAATGGGGATCCATAATAAACCCCAGGAAGAGTAGCTGCTGCCTTGGCAGGAACTAATGGGGATCCATAATAAACCCCAGGAAGAGTAGCTGCTGCCTTGGCAGGAACTAATGGGGATCCATAATAAACCCCAGGAAGAGTAGCTGCAGCCTTGACAGGAACTAATGGGGATCCATAATAAACCCCAGGAAGAGTAGCTGCTGCCTTGACAGGAACTAATGGGGATCCATAATAAACCCCAGGAAGAGTAGCTGCTGCCTTGGCAGGAACTAATGGGGATCCATAATAAACCCCAGGAGGAGTAGCTGCTGCCTTGGCAGGAACTAATGGGGATCCATAATAAACCACAGGAAGAGTAGCTGCTGCCTTGGCAGGAACTAATGGGGATCCATAATAAAACCCAGGAAGAGTAGCTGCTGCCTTGGCAGGAACAAATGGGGATCCATAATAAACCCCAGGAAGAGTAGCTGCTGCCTTGACAGGAACTAAAGGGGATCCATAATAAACCCCAGGAAGAGTAGCTGCTGCCTTGGCAGGAACTAATGGGGATCCATAATAAACCCCAGGAAGAGTAGCTGCTGCCATGGCAGGAACTAATGGGGATCCATAATAAACCCCAGGAAGAGTAGCTGCTGCCTTGACAGGAACTAATGGGGATCCATAATAAACCCCAGGAAGAGTAGCTGCTGCCTTGACAGGAACTAATGGGGATCCTTAATAAACCCCAGGAAGAGTAGCTGCTGCCTTGGCAGGAACTAATGGGGATCCATAATAAACCACAGGAAGAGTAGCTGCTGCCTTGGCAGGAACTAATGGGGATCCATAATAAAACCCAGGAAGAGTAGCTGCTGCCTTGGCAGGAACTAATGGGGATCCATAATAAACCCCAGGAAGAGTAGCTGCTGCCTTGACAGGAACTAAAGGGGATCCATAATAAACCCAGGAAGAGTAGCTGCTGCCTTGGCAGGAACTAATGGGGATCCATAATAAACCCCAGGAAGAGTAGCTGCTGCCATGGCAGGAACTAATGGGGATCCATAATAAACCCCAGGAAGAGTAGCTGCTGCCTTGGCAGGAACTAATGGGGATCCATAATAAACCCCAGGAGGAGTAGCTGCTGCCTTGGCAGGAACTAATGGGGATCCATAATAAACCACAGGAAGAGTAGCTGCTGCCTTGGCAGGAACTAATGGGGATCCATAATAAAACCCAGGAAGAGTAGCTGCTGCCTTGGCAGGAACAAATGGGGATCCATAATAAACCCCAGGAAGAGTAGCTGCTGCCTTGACAGGAACTAAAGGGGATCCATAATAAACCCCAGGAAGAGTAGCTGCTGCCTTGGCAGGAACTAATGGGGATCCATAATAAACCCCAGGAAGAGTAGCTGCTGCCATGGCAGGAACTAATGGGGATCCATAATAAACCCCAGGAAGAGTAGCTGCTGCCTTGACAGGAACTAATGGGGATCCATAATAAACCCCAGGAAGAGTAGCTGCTGCCTTGACAGGAACTAATGGGGATCCTTAATAAACCCCAGGAAGAGTAGCTGCTGCCTTGGCAGGAACTAATGGGGATCCATAATAAACCACAGGAAGAGTAGCTGCTGCCTTGGCAGGAACTAATGGGGATCCATAATAAAACCCAGGAAGAGTAGCTGCTGCCTTGGCAGGAACTAATGGGGATCCATAATAAACCCCAGGAAGAGTAGCTGCTGCCTTGACAGGAACTAAAGGGGATCCATAATAAACCCAGGAAGAGTAGCTGCTGCCTTGGCAGGAACTAATGGGGATCCATAATAAACCCCAGGAAGAGTAGCTGCTGCCATGGCAGGAACTAATGGGGATCCATAATAAACCCCAGGAAGAGTAGCTGCTGCCTTGGCAGGAACTAATGGGGATCCATAATAAACCCCAGGAAGAGTAGCTGCTGCCTTGGCAGGAACTAATGGGGATCCATAATAAACCCCAGGAAGAGTAGCTGCTGCCTTGGCAGGAACTAATGGGGATCCATAATAAACCCCAGGAAGAGTAGCTGCTGCCTTGACAGGAACTAATGGGGATCCATAATAAACCCCAGGAAGAGTAGCTGCTGCCTTGACAGGAACTAATGGGGATCCATAATAAACCCCAGGAAGAGTAGCTGCTGCCTTGGCAGGAACTAATGGGGATCCATAATAAACCCCAGGAGGAGTAGCTGCTGCCTTGGCAGGAACTAATGGGGATCCATAATAAACCACAGGAAGAGTAGCTGCTGCCTTGGCAGGAACTAATGGGGATCCATAATAAACCCCAGGAAGAGTAGCTGCTGCCTTGGCAGGAACTAATGGGGATCCTTAATAAACCCCAGGAAGAGTAGCTGCTGCCTTGGCAGGAACTAATGGTGATCCATAATAAACCCCAGGAAGACTAGCTGCTGCCTTGACAGGAACTAATGGGGATCCATAATAAACCCCAGGAAGACTAGCTGCTGCCTTGACAGGAACTAATGGGGATCCATAATAAACCCCAGGAAGACTAGCTGCTGCCTTGACAGGAACTAATGGGGATCCATAATAAACCCCAGGAAGACTAGCTGCTGCCTTGACAGGAACTAATGGGGATCCATAATAAACACCAGGAAGAGTAGCTGCTGCCTTGACAGGAACTAATGGGGATCCATAATAAACCCCAGGAAGAGTAGCTGCTGCCTTGACAGGAACTAATGGGGATCCATAATAAACCCCAGGAAGAGTAGCTGCTGCCTTGACAGGAACTAATGGGGATCCATAATAAACCACAGGAAGAGTAGCTGCTGCCTTGGCAGGAACTAATGGGGATCCATAATAAAACCCAGGAAGAGTAGCTGCTGCCTTGGCAGGAACAAATGGGGATCCATAATAAACCCCAGGAAGAGTAGCTGCTGCCTTGACAGGAACTAAAGGGGATCCATAATAAACCCCAGGAAGAGTAGCTGCTGCCTTGGCAGGAACTAATGGGGATCCATAATAAACCCCAGGAAGAGTAGCTGCTGCCATGGCAGGAACTAATGGGGATCCATAATAAACCCCAGGAAGAGTAGCTGCTGCCTTGACAGGAACTAATGGGGATCCATAATAAACCCCAGGAAGAGTAGCTGCTGCCTTGACAGGAACTAATGGGGATCCATAATAAACCCCAGGAAGAGTAGCTGCTGCCTTGGCAGGAACTAATGGGGATCCATAATAAACCCCAGGAAGAGTAGCTGCTGCCTTGGCAGGAACTAATGGGGATCCATAATAAACCCCAGGAAGAGTAGCTGCAGCCTTGACAGGAACTAATGGGGATCCATAATAAACCCCAGGAAGAGTAGCTGCTGCCTTGACAGGAACTAATGGGGATCCATAATAAACCCCAGGAAGAGTAGCTGCTGCCTTGGCAGGAACTAATGGGGATCCATAATAAACCCCAGGAGGAGTAGCTGCTGCCTTGGCAGGAACTAATGGGGATCCATAATAAACCACAGGAAGAGTAGCTGCTGCCTTGGCAGGAACTAATGGGGATCCATAATAAAACCCAGGAAGAGTAGCTGCTGCCTTGGCAGGAACAAATGGGGATCCATAATAAACCCCAGGAAGAGTAGCTGCTGCCTTGACAGGAACTAAAGGGGATCCATAATAAACCCCAGGAAGAGTAGCTGCTGCCTTGGCAGGAACTAATGGGGATCCATAATAAACCCCAGGAAGAGTAGCTGCTGCCATGGCAGGAACTAATGGGGATCCATAATAAACCCCAGGAAGAGTAGCTGCTGCCTTGACAGGAACTAATGGGGATCCATAATAAACCCCAGGAAGAGTAGCTGCTGCCTTGACAGGAACTAATGGGGATCCTTAATAAACCCCAGGAAGAGTAGCTGCTGCCTTGGCAGGAACTAATGGGGATCCATAATAAACCACAGGAAGAGTAGCTGCTGCCTTGGCAGGAACTAATGGGGATCCATAATAAAACCCAGGAAGAGTAGCTGCTGCCTTGGCAGGAACTAATGGGGATCCATAATAAACCCCAGGAAGAGTAGCTGCTGCCTTGACAGGAACTAAAGGGGATCCATAATAAACCCAGGAAGAGTAGCTGCTGCCTTGGCAGGAACTAATGGGGATCCATAATAAACCCCAGGAAGAGTAGCTGCTGCCATGGCAGGAACTAATGGGGATCCATAATAAACCCCAGGAAGAGTAGCTGCTGCCTTGGCAGGAACTAATGGGGATCCATAATAAACCCCAGGAAGAGTAGCTGCTGCCTTGGCAGGAACTAATGGGGATCCATAATAAACACCAGGAAGAGTAGCTGCTGCCTTGGCAGGAACTAATGGGGATCCATAATAAACCCCAGGAAGAGTAGCTGCTGCCTTGACAGGAACTAATGGGGATCCATAATAAACCCCAGGAAGAGTAGCTGCTGCCTTGACAGGAACTAATGGGGATCCATAATAAACCCCAGGAAGAGTAGCTGCTGCCTTGGCAGGAACTAATGGGGATCCATAATAAACCCCAGGAGGAGTAGCTGCTGCCTTGGCAGGAACTAATGGGGATCCATAATAAACCACAGGAAGAGTAGCTGCTGCCTTGGCAGGAACTAATGGGGATCCATAATAAACCCCAGGAAGAGTAGCTGCTGCCTTGGCAGGAACTAATGGGGATCCTTAATAAACCCCAGGAAGAGTAGCTGCAGCCTTGACAGGAACTAATGGGGATCCATAATAAACCCCAGGAAGAGTAGCTGCTGCCTTGACAGGAACTAATGGGGATCCATAATAAACCCCAGGAAGAGTAGCTGCTGCCTTGGCAGGAACTAATGGGGATCCATAATAAACCACAGGAAGAGTAGCTGCTGCCTTGGCAGTAACTAATGGGGATTCATAATAAAACCCAGGAAGAGTAGCTGCTGCCTTGGCAGGAACTAATGGGGATCCATAATAAACCCCAGGAAGAGTAGCTGCTGCCTTGACAGGAACTAAAGGGGATCCATAATAAACCCAGGAAGAGTAGCTGCTGCCTTGGCAGGAACTAATGGGGATCCATAATAAACCCCAGGAAGAGTAGCTGCTGCCATGGCAGGAACTAATGGGGATCCATAATAAACCCCAGGAAGAGTAGCTGCTGCCTTGGCAGGAACTAATGGGGATCCATAATAAACCCCAGGAAGAGTAGCTGCTGCCTTGGCAGGAACTAATGGGGATCCATAATAAACCCCAGGAAGAGTAGCTGCTGCCTTGGCAGGAACTAATGGGGATCCATAATAAACCCCAGGAAGAGTAGCTGCTGCCTTGACAGGAACTAATGGGGATCCATAATAAGCCCCAGGAAGAGTAGCTGCTGCCTTGGCAGGAACTAATGGGGATCCATAATAAACCCCAGGAAGAGTAGCTGCTGCCTTGGCAGGAACTAATGGTGATCCATAATAAACCCCAGGAAGAGTAGCTGCTGCCTTGACAGGAACTAATGGGGATCCATAATAAACCCCAGGAAGACTAGCTGCTGCCTTGACAGGAACTAATGGGGATCCATAATAAACCCCAGGAAGAGTAGCTGCTGCCTTGACAGGAACTAATGGGGATCCATAATAAACCCCAGGAAGAGTAGCTGCTGCCTTGACAGGAACTAATGGGGATCCATAATAAACCCCAGGAAGAGTAGCTGCTGCCTTGACAGGAACTAATGGGGATCCATAATAAACCACAGGAAGAGTAGCTGCTGCCTTGGCAGGAACTAATGGGGATCCATAATAAAACCCAGGAAGAGTAGCTGCTGCCTTGGCAGGAACTAATGGGGATCCATAATAAACCCCAGGAAGAGTAGCTGCTGCCTTGACAGGAACTAAAGGGGATCCATAATAAACCCCAGGAAGAGTAGCTGCTGCCTTGGCAGGAACTAATGAGGATCCATAATAAACCCCAGGAAGAGTAGCTGCTGCCATGGCAGGAACTAATGGGGATCCATAATAAACCCCCAGGAACAGTAGGTGCTGCCTTGACAGGAACTAATGGGGATCCATAATAAACCCCAGGAAGAGTAGCTGCTGCCTTGACAGGAACTAATGGGGATCCATAATAAACCCCAGGAAGAGTAGCTGCTGCCTTGACAGGAACTAATGGGGATCCATAATAAACCCCAGGAAGAGTAGCTGCTGCCATGGCAGGAACTAATGGGGATCCATAATAAACCCCAGGAAGAGTAGCTGCTGCCTTGGCAGGAACTAATGGGGATCCATAATAAACCCCAGGAAGAGTAGCTGCTGCCTTGGCAGGAACTAATGGGGATCCATAATAAACCCCAGGAAGAGTAGCTGCTGCCTTGGCAGGAACTAATGGGGATCCATAATAAACCCCAGGAAGAGTAGCTGCTGCCTTGACAGGAACTAATGGGGATCCATAATAAACCCCAGGAAGAGTAGCTGCTGCCTTGGCAGGAACTAATGGGGATCCATAATAAACCCCAGGAAGAGTAGCTGCTGCCTTGACAGGAACTAATGGGGATCCATAATAAACCCCAGGAAGACTAGCTGCTGCCTTGACAGGAACTAATGGGGATCCATAATAAACACCAGGAAGAGTAGCTGCTGCCTTGACAGGAACTAATGGGGATCCATAATAAACCCCAGGAAGAGTAGCTGCTGCCTTGACAGGAACTAATGGGGATCCATAATAAACCCCAGGAAGAGTAGCTGCTGCCTTGACATGAACTAATGGGGATCCATAATAAACCCCAGGAAGAGTAGCTGCTGCCATGGCAGGAACTAATGGGGATCCATAATAAACCCCAGGAAGAGTAGCTGCTGCCTTGGCAGGAACTAATGGGGATCCATAATAAACCCCAGGAAGAGTAGCTGCTGCCTTGGCAGGAACTAATGGGGATCCATAATAAACCCCAGGAAGAGTAGCTGCTGCCTTGACAGGAACTAATGGGGATCCATAATAAACCCCAGGAAGACTAGCTGCTGCCTTGACAGGAACTAATGGGGATCCATAATAAACACCAGGAAGAGTAGCTGCTGCCTTGACAGGAACTAATGGGGATCCATAATAAACCCCAGGAAGAGTAGCTGCTGCCTTGACAGGAACTAATGGGGATCCATAATAAACCCCAGGAAGAGTAGCTGCTGCCTTGACATGAACTAATGGGGATCCATAATAAACCACAGGAAGAGTAGCTGCTGCCTTGGCAGGAACTAATGGGGATCCATAATAAAACCCAGGAAGAGTAGCTGCTGCCTTGGCAGGAACAAATGGGGATCCATAATAAACCCCAGGAAGAGTAGCTGCTGCCTTGACAGGAACTAATGGGGATCCATAATAAACCCCAGGAAGAGTAGCTGCTGCCTTGGCAGGAACTAATGGGGATCCATAATAAACCCCAGGAAGAGTAGCTGCTGCCTTGGCAGGAACTAATGGTGATCCATAATAAACCCCAGGAAAACTAGCTGCTGCCTTGACAGGAACTAATGGGGATCCATAATAAACCCCAGGAAGACTAGCTGCTGCCTTGACAGGAACTAATGGGGATCCATAATAAACCCCAGGAAGACTAGCTGCTGCCTTGACAGGAACTAATGGGGATCCATAATAAACCCCAGGAAGACTAGCTGCTGCCTTGACAGGAACTAATGGGGATCCATAATAAACACCAGGAAGAGTAGCTGCTGCCTTGACAGGAACTAATGGGGATCCATAATAAACCCCAGGAAGAGTAGCTGCTGCCTTGACAGGAACTAATGGGGATCCATAATAAACCCCAGGAAGAGTAGCTGCTGCCTTGACAGGAACTAATGGGGATCCATAATAAACCACAGGAAGAGTAGCTGCTGCCTTGGCAGGAACTAATGGGGATCCATAATAAAACCCAGGAAGAGTAGCTGCTGCCTTGGCAGGAACAAATGGGGATCCATAATAAACCCCAGGAAGAGTAGCTGCTGCCTTGACAGGAACTAAAGGGGATCCATAATAAACCCCAGGAAGAGTAGCTGCTGCCTTGGCAGGAACTAATGGGGATCCATAATAAACCCCAGGAAGAGTAGCTGCTGCCATGGCAGGAACTAATGGGGATCCATAATAAACCCCAGGAAGAGTAGCTGCTGCCTTGACAGGAACTAATGGGGATCCATAATAAACCCCAGGAAGAGTAGCTGCTGCCTTGACAGGAACTAATGGGGATCCATAATAAACCCCAGGAAGAGTAGCTGCTGCCTTGGCAGGAACTAATGGGGATCCATAATAAACCCCAGGAAGAGTAGCTGCTGCCTTGGCAGGAACTAATGGGGATCCATAATAAACCCCAGGAAGAGTAGCTGCAGCCTTGACAGGAACTAATGGGGATCCATAATAAACCCCAGGAAGAGTAGCTGCTGCCTTGACAGGAACTAATGGGGATCCATAATAAACCCCAGGAAGAGTAGCTGCTGCCTTGGCAGGAACTAATGGGGATCCATAATAAACCCCAGGAGGAGTAGCTGCTGCCTTGGCAGGAACTAATGGGGATCCATAATAAACCACAGGAAGAGTAGCTGCTGCCTTGGCAGGAACTAATGGGGATCCATAATAAAACCCAGGAAGAGTAGCTGCTGCCTTGGCAGGAACAAATGGGGATCCATAATAAACCCCAGGAAGAGTAGCTGCTGCCTTGACAGGAACTAAAGGGGATCCATAATAAACCCCAGGAAGAGTAGCTGCTGCCTTGGCAGGAACTAATGGGGATCCATAATAAACCCCAGGAAGAGTAGCTGCTGCCATGGCAGGAACTAATGGGGATCCATAATAAACCCCAGGAAGAGTAGCTGCTGCCTTGACAGGAACTAATGGGGATCCATAATAAACCCCAGGAAGAGTAGCTGCTGCCTTGACAGGAACTAATGGGGATCCATAATAGACCCCAGGAAGAGTAGCTGCTGCCTTGGCAGGAACTAATGGGGATCCATAATAAACCACAGGAAGAGTAGCTGCTGCCTTGGCAGGAACTAATGGGGATCCATAATAAAACCCAGGAAGAGTAGCTGCTGCCTTGGCAGGAACTAATGGGGATCCATAATAAACCCCAGGAAGAGTAGCTGCTGCCTTGACAGGAACTAAAGGGGATCCATAATAAACCCAGGAAGAGTAGCTGCTGCCTTGGCAGGAACTAATGGGGATCCATAATAAACCCCAGGAAGAGTAGCTGCTGCCATGGCAGGAACTAATGGGGATCCATAATAAACCCCAGGAAGAGTAGCTGCTGCCTTGGCAGGAACTAATGGGGATCCATAATAAACCCCAGGAAGAGTAGCTGCTGCCTTGGCAGGAACTAATGGGGATCCATAATAAACCCCAGGAAGAGTAGCTGCTGCCTTGGCAGGAACTAATGGGGATCCATAATAAACCCCAGGAAGAGTAGCTGCTGCCTTGACAGGAACTAATGGGGATCCATAATAAACCCCAGGAAGAGTAGCTGCTGCCTTGACAGGAACTAATGGGGATCCATAATAAACCCCAGGAAGAGTAGCTGCTGCCTTGGCAGGAACTAATGGGGATCCATAATAAACCCCAGGAGGAGTAGCTGCTGCCTTGGCAGGAACTAATGGGGATCCATAATAAACCACAGGAAGAGTAGCTGCTGCCTTGGCAGGAACTAATGGGGATCCATAATAAACCCCAGGAAGAGTAGCTGCTGCCTTGGCAGGAACTAATGGGGATCCTTAATAAACCCCAGGAAGAGTAGCTGCAGCCTTGACAGGAACTAATGGGGATCCATAATAAACCCCAGGAAGAGTAGCTGCTGCCTTGACAGGAACTAATGGGGATCCATAATAAACCCCAGGAAGAGTAGCTGCTGCCTTGGCAGGAACTAATGGGGATCCATAATAAACCACAGGAAGAGTAGCTGCTGCCTTGGCAGTAACTAATGGGGATCCATAATAAAACCCAGGAAGAGTAGCTGCTGCCTTGGCAGGAACTAATGGGGATCCATAATAAACCCCAGGAAGAGTAGCTGCTGCCTTGACAGGAACTAAAGGGGATCCATAATAAACCCAGGAAGAGTAGCTGCTGCCTTGGCAGGAACTAATGGGGATCCATAATAAACCCCAGGAAGAGTAGCTGCTGCCATGGCAGGAACTAATGGGGATCCATAATAAACCCCAGGAAGAGTAGCTGCTGCCTTGGCAGGAACTAATGGGGATCCATAATAAACCCCAGGAAGAGTAGCTGCTGCCTTGGCAGGAACTAATGGGGATCCATAATAAACCCCAGGAAGAGTAGCTGCTGCCTTGGCAGGAACTAATGGGGATCCATAATAAACCCCAGGAAGAGTAGCTGCTGCCTTGACAGGAACTAATGGGGATCCATAATAAGCCCCAGGAAGAGTAGCTGCTGCCTTGGCAGGAACTAATGGGGATCCATAATAAACCCCAGGAAGAGTAGCTGCTGCCTTGGCAGGAACTAATGGTGATCCATAATAAACCCCAGGAAGAGTAGCTGCTGCCTTGACAGGAACTAATGGGGATCCATAATAAACCCCAGGAAGACTAGCTGCTGCCTTGACAGGAACTAATGGGGATCCATAATAAACCCCAGGAAGACTAGCTGCTGCCTTGACAGGAACTAATGGGGATCCATAATAAACCCCAGGAAGACTAGCTGCTGCCTTGACAGGAACTAATGGGGATCCATAATAAACCCCAGGAAGAGTAGCTGCTGCCTTGACAGGAACTCATGGGGATCCATAATAAACCCCAGGAAGAGTAGCTGCTGCCTTGACAGGAACTAATGGGGATCCATAATAAACCCCAGGAAGAGTAGCTGCTGCCTTGACAGGAACTAATGGGGATCCATAATAAACCACAGGAAGAGTAGCTGCTGCCTTGGCAGGAACTAATGGGGATCCATAATAAAACCCAGGAAGAGTAGCTGCTGCCTTGGCAGGAACTAATGGGGATCCATAATAAACCCCAGGAAGAGTAGCTGCTGCCTTGACAGGAACTAAAGGGGATCCATAATAAACCCCAGGAAGAGTAGCTGCTGCCTTGGCAGGAACTAATGAGGATCCATAATAAACCCCAGGAAGAGTAGCTGCTGCCATGGCAGGAACTAATGGGGATCCATAATAAACCCCCAGGAACAGTAGGTGCTGCCTTGACGGGAACTAATGGGGATCCATAATAAACCCCAGGAAGAGTAGCTGCTGCCTTGACAGGAACTAATGGGGATCCATAATAAACCCCAGGAAGAGTAGCTGCTGCCTTGGCAGGAACTAATGGGGATCCATAATAAACCCCAGGAAGAGTAGCTGCTGCCTTGGCAGGAACTAATGGGGATCCATAATAAACCCCAGGAAGAGTAGCTGCAGCCTTGGCAGGAACTAATGGGGATCCATAATAAACCCCAGGAAGAGTAGCTGCTGCCTTGGCAGGAACTAATGGGGATCCATAATAAACCCCAGGAAGAGTAGCTGCTGCCTTGGCAGGAACTAATGGGGATCCATAATAAACCCCAGGAAGAGTAGCTGCTGCCTTGGCAGGAACTAATGGGGATCCATAATAAACCCCAGGAAGAGTAGCTGCTGCCTTGACAGGAACTAATGGGGATCTACAATAAACCCCAGGAAGAGTAGCTGCTGCCTTGGCTGGAACTAATGGGGATCCATAATAAACCCCAGGAAGAGTAGCTGCTGCCTTGACAGGAACTAATGGGGATCCATAATAAACCCCAGGAAGAGTAGCTGCTGCCTTGGCAGGAACTAATGGGGATCCATAATAAACCCCAGGAAGAGTAGCTGCTGCCTTGGCAGGAACTAATGGTGTTCCATAATAAACCCCAGGAAGAGTAGCTGCTGCCTTGACAGGAACTAATGGGGATCCATAATAAACCCCAGGCAGAGTAGCTGCTGCCTTGGCAGGAACTAATGGGGATCCATAATAAACCCCAGGAAGAGTAGCTGCTGCCTTGACAGGAACTAATGGGGATCCACAATAAACCCCAGGAAGAGTAGCTGCTGCCTTGGCAGGAACTAATGGGGATCCATAATAAACCCCAGGAAGAGTAGCTGCTGCCATGGCAGGAACTAATGGGGATCCATAATAAACCCCAGGAAGAGTAGCTGCTGCCTTGGCAGGAACTAATGGGGATCCATAATAAACCCCAGGAAGAGTAGCTGCTGCCTTGGCAGGAACTAATGGGGATCCATAATAAACCCCAGGAAGAGTAGCTGCTGCCTTGGCAGGAACTAATGGGGATCCATAATAAACCCCAGGAAGAGTAGCTGCTGCCTTGACAGGAACTAATGGGGATCCATAATAAACCCCAGGAAGAGTAGCTGCTGCCTTGGCAGGAACTAATGGGGATCCATAATAAACCCCAGGAAGAGTAGCTGCTGCCTTGGCAGGAACTAATGGTGATCCATAATAAACCCCAGGAAGACTAGCTGCTGCCTTGACAGGAACTAATGGGGATCCATAATAAACCCCAGGAAGACTAGCTGCTGCCTTGACAGGAACTAATGGGGATCCATAATAAACCCCAGGAAGACTAGCTGCTGCCTTGACAGGAACTAATGGGGATCCATAATAAACCCCAGGAAGACTAGCTGCTGCCTTGACAGGAACTAATGGGGATCCATAATAAACAACAGGAAGAGTAGCTGCTGCCTTGACAGGAACTAATGGGGATCCATAATAAACCCCAGGAAGAGTAGCTGCTGCCTTGACAGGAACTAATGGGGATCCATAATAAACCCCAGGAAGAGTAGCTGCTGCCTTGACAGGAACTAATGGGGATCCATAATAAACCACAGGAAGAGTAGCTGCTGCCTTGGCAGGAACTAATGGGGATCCATAATAAAACCCAGGAAGAGTAGCTGCTGCCTTGGCAGGAACAAATGGGGATCCATAATAAACCCCAGGAAGAGTAGCTGCTGCCTTGACAGGAACTAAAGGGGATCCATAATAAACCCCAGGAAGAGTAGCTGCTGCCTTGGCAGGAACTAATGGGGATCCATAATAAACCCCAGGAAGAGTAGCTGCTGCCATGGCAGGAACTAATGGGGATCCATAATAAACCCCAGGAAGAGTAGCTGCTGCCTTGACAGGAACTAATGGGGATCCATAATAAACCCCAGGAAGAGTAGCTGCTGCCTTGACAGGAACTAATGGGGATCCATAATAAACCCCAGGAAGAGTAGCTGCTGCCTTGGCAGGAACTAATGGGGATCCATAATAAACCCCAGGAAGAGTAGCTGCTGCCTTGGCAGGAACTAATGGGGATCCATAATAAACCCCAGGAAGAGTAGCTGCAGTCTTGACAGGAACTAATGGGGATCCATAATAAACCCCAGGAAGAGTAGCTGCTGCCTTGACAGGAACTAATGGGGATCCATAATAAACCCCAGGAAGAGTAGCTGCTGCCTTGGCAGGAACTAATGGGGATCCATAATAAACCCCAGGAGGAGTAGCTGCTGCCTTGGCAGGAACTAATGGGGATCCATAATAAACCACAGGAAGAGTAGCTGCTGCCTTGGCAGGAACTAATGGGGATCCATAATAAAACCCAGGAAGAGTAGCTGCTGCCTTGGCAGGAACAAATGGGGATCCATAATAAACCCCAGGAAGAGTAGCTGCTGCCTTGACAGGAACTAAAGGGGATCCATAATAAACTCCAGGAAGAGTAGCTGCTGCCTTGGCAGGAACTAATGGGGATCCATAATAAACCCCAGGAAGAGTAGCTGCTGCCATGGCAGGAACTAATGGGGATCCATAATAAACCCCAGGAAGAGTAGCTGCTGCCTTGACAGGAACTAATGGGGATCCATAATAAACCCCAGGAAGAGTAGCTGCTGCCTTGACAGGAACTAATGGGGATCCATAATAAACCCCAGGAAGACTAGCTGCTGCCTTGACAGGAACTAATGGGGATCCATAATAAACCCCAGGAAGACTAGCTGCTGCCTTGACAGGAACTAATGGGGATCCATAATAAACCCCAGGAAGACTAGCTGCTGCCTTGACAGGAACTAATGGGGATCCATAATAAACACCAGGAAGAGTAGCTGCTGCCTTGACAGGAACTAATGGGGATCCATAATAAACCCCAGGAAGAGTAGCTGCTGCCTTGACAGGAACTAATGGGGATCCATAATAAACCACAGGAAGAGTAGCTGCTGCCTTGGCAGGAACTAATGGGGATCCATAATAAAACCCAGGAAGAGTAGCTGCTGCCTTGGCAGGAACAAATGGGGATCCATAATAAACCCCAGGAAGAGTAGCTGCTGCCTTGACAGGAACTAAAGGGGATCCATAATAAACCCCAGGAAGAGTAGCTGCTGCCTTGGCAGGAACTAATGGGGATCCATAATAAACCCCAGGAAGAGTAGCTGCTGCCATGGCAGGAACTAATGGGGATCCATAATAAACCCCAGGAAGAGTAGCTGCTGCCTTGACAGGAACTAATGGGGATCCATAATAAACCCCAGGAAGAGTAGCTGCTGCCTTGACAGGAACTAATGGGGATCCATAATAAACCCCAGGAAGAGTAGCTGCTGCCTTGGCAGGAACTAATGGGGATCCATAATAAACCCCAGGAAGAGTAGCTGCTGCCTTGGCAGGAACTAATGGGGATCCATAATAAACCCCAGGAAGAGTAGCTGCAGTCTTGACAGGAACTAATGGGGATCCATAATAAACCCCAGGAAGAGTAGCTGCTGCCTTGACAGGAACTAATGGGGATCCATAATAAACCCCAGGAAGAGTAGCTGCTGCCTTGGCAGGAACTAATGGGGATCCATAATAAACCCCAGGAGGAGTAGCTGCTGCCTTGGCAGGAACTAATGGGGATCCATAATAAACCACAGGAAGAGTAGCTGCTGCCTTGGCAGGAACTAATGGTGATCCATAATAAAACCCAGGAAGAGTAGCTGCTGCCTTGGCAGGAACAAATGGGGATCCATAATAAACCCCAGGAAGAGTAGCTGCTGCCTTGACAGGAACTAAAGGGGATCCATAATAAACCCCAGGAAGAGTAGCTGCTGCCTTGGCAGGAACTAATGGGGATCCATAATAAACCCCAGGAAGAGTAGCTGCTGCCATGGCAGGAACTAATGGGGATCCATAATAAACCCCAGGAAGAGTAGCTGCTGCCTTGACAGGAACTAATGGGGATCCATAATAAACCCCAGGAAGAGTAGCTGCTGCCATGGCAGGAACTAATGGGGATCCATAATAAACCCCAGGAAGAGTAGCTGCTGCCTTGACAGGAACTAATGGGGATCCATAATAAACCCCAGGAAGAGTAGCTGCTGCCTTGACAGGAACTAATGGGGATCCATAATAAACCCCAGGAAGAGTAGCTGCTGCCTTGGCAGGAACTAATGGGGATCCATAATAAACCCCAGGAAGAGTAGCTGCTGCCTTGGCAGGAACTAATGGGGATCCATAATAAACCCCAGGAAGAGTAGCTGCAGTCTTGACAGGAACTAATGGGGATCCATAATAAACCCCAGGAAGAGTAGCTGCTGCCTTGACAGGAACTAATGGGGATCCATAATAAACCCCAGGAAGAGTAGCTGCTGCCTTGGCAGGAACTAATGGGGATCCATAATAAACCCCAGGAGGAGTAGCTGCTGCCTTGGCAGGAACTAATGGGGATCCATAATAAACCACAGGAAGAGTAGCTGCTGCCTTGGCAGGAACTAATGGTGATCCATAATAAAACCCAGGAAGAGTAGCTGCTGCCTTGGCAGGAACAAATGGGGATCCATAATAAACCCCAGGAAGAGTAGCTGCTGCCTTGACAGGAACTAAAGGGGATCCATAATAAACCCCAGGAAGAGTAGCTGCTGCCTTGGCAGGAACTAATGGGGATCCATAATAAACCCCAGGAAGAGTAGCTGCTGCCATGGCAGGAACTAATGGGGATCCATAATAAACCCCAGGAAGAGTAGCTGCTGCCTTGACAGGAACTAATGGGGATCCATAATAAACCCCAGGAAGAGTAGCTGCTGCCTTGACAGGAACTAATGGGGATCCATAATAAACCCCAGGAAGAGTAGCTGCTGCCTTGACAGGAACTAATGGGGATCCATAATAAACCACAGGAAGAGTAGCTGCTGCCTTGGCAGGAACTAATGGGGATCCATAATAAAACCCAGGACGAGTAGCTGCTGCCTTGGCAGGAACAAATGGGGATCCATAATAAACCCCAGGAAGAGTAGCTGCTGCCTTGACAGGAACTAAAGGGGATCCATAATAAACCCCAGGAAGAGTAGCTGCTGCCTTGGCAGGAACTAATGGGGATCCATAATAAACCCCAGGAAGAGTAGCTGCTGCCTTGGCAGGAACTAATGGGGATCCATAATAAACCCCAGGAAGAGTAGCTGCAGTCTTGACAGGAACTAATGGGGATCCATAATAAACCCCAGGAAGAGTAGCTGCTGCCTTGACAGGAACTAATGGGGATCCACAATAAACCCCAGGAAGAGTAGCTGCTGCCTTGGCAGGAACTAATGGGGATCCATAATAAACCCCAGGAAGAGTAGCTGCTGCCATGGCAGGAACTAATGGGGATCCATAATAAACCCCAGGAAGAGTAGCTGCTGCCTTGGCAGGAACTAATGGGGATCCATAATAAACCCCAGGAAGAGTAGCTGCTGCCTTGGCAGGAACTAATGGGGATCCATAATAAACCCCAGGAAGAGTAGCTGCTGCCTTGGCAGGAACTAATGGGGATCCATAATAAACCCCAGGAAGAGTAGCTGCTGCCTTGACAGGAACTAATGGGGATCCATAATAAACCCCAGGAAGAGTAGCTGCTGCCTTGGCAGGAACTAATGGGGATCCATAATAAACCCCAGGAAGAGTAGCTGCTGCCTTGGCA
Source organism: Oncorhynchus mykiss (assembly GCF_057628025.1). Taxonomy (NCBI): domain Eukaryota; kingdom Metazoa; phylum Chordata; class Actinopteri; order Salmoniformes; family Salmonidae; genus Oncorhynchus; species Oncorhynchus mykiss. The sequence goes on along the minus strand of NC_143050.1, from coordinate 2,018,584 downwards.
GGAACTAATGGTGATCCATAATAAACCCCAGGAAGACTAGCTGCTGCCTTGACAGGAACTAATGGGGATCCATAATAAACCCCAGGAAGACTAGCTGCTGCCTTGACAGGAACTAATGGGGATCCATAATAAACCCCAGGAAGACTAGCTGCTGCCTTGACAGGAACTAATGGGGATCCATAATAAACAACAGGAAGAGTAGCTGCTGCCTTGACAGGAACTAATGGGGATCCATAATAAACCCCAGGAAGAGTAGCTGCTGCCTTGACAGGAACTAATGGGGATCCATAATAAACCCCAGGAAGAGTAGCTGCTGCCTTGACAGGAACTAATGGGGATCCATAATAAACCACAGGAAGAGTAGCTGCTGCCTTGGCAGGAACTAATGGGGATCCATAATAAAACCCAGGAAGAGTAGCTGCTGCCTTGGCAGGAACAAATGGGGATCCATAATAAACCCCAGGAAGAGTAGCTGCTGCCTTGACAGGAACTAAAGGGGATCCATAATAAACCCCAGGAAGAGTAGCTGCTGCCTTGGCAGGAACTAATGGGGATCCATAATAAACCCCAGGAAGAGTAGCTGCTGCCATGGCAGGAACTAATGGGGATCCATAATAAACCCCAGGAAGAGTAGCTGCTGCCTTGACAGGAACTAATGGGGATCCATAATAAACCCCAGGAAGAGTAGCTGCTGCCTTGACAGGAACTAATGGGGATCCATAATAAACCCCAGGAAGAGTAGCTGCTGCCTTGGCAGGAACTAATGGGGATCCATAATAAACCCCAGGAAGAGTAGCTGCTGCCTTGGCAGGAACTAATGGGGATCCATAATAAACCCCAGGAAGAGTAGCTGCAGTCTTGACAGGAACTAATGGGGATCCATAATAAACCCCAGGAAGAGTAGCTGCTGCCTTGACAGGAACTAATGGGGATCCATAATAAACCCCAGGAAGAGTAGCTGCTGCCTTGGCAGGAACTAATGGGGATCCATAATAAACCCCAGGAGGAGTAGCTGCTGCCTTGGCAGGAACTAATGGGGATCCATAATAAACCACAGGAAGAGTAGCTGCTGCCTTGGCAGGAACTAATGGGGATCCATAATAAAACCCAGGAAGAGTAGCTGCTGCCTTAGCAGGAACAAATGGGGATCCATAATAAACCCCAGGAAGAGTAGCTGCTGCCTTGACAGGAACTAAAGGGGATCCATAATAAACCCCAGGAAGAGTAGCTGCTGCCTTGGCAGGAACTAATGGGGATCCATAATAAACCCCAGGAAGAGTAGCTGCTGCCATGGCAGGAACTAATGGGGATCCATAATAAACCCCAGGAAGAGTAGCTGCTGCCTTGACAGGAACTAATGGGGATCCATAATAAACCCCAGGAAGAGTAGCTGCTGCCTTGACAGGAACTAATGGGGATCCATAATAAACCCCAGGAAGACTAGCTGCTGCCTTGACAGGAACTAATGGGGATCCATAATAAACCCCAGGAAGACTAGCTGCTGCCTTGACAGGAACTAATGGGGATCCATAATAAACCCCAGGAAGACTAGCTGCTGCCTTGACAGGAACTAATGGGGATCCATAATAAACACCAGGAAGAGTAGCTGCTGCCTTGACAGGAACTAATGGGGATCCATAATAAACCCCAGGAAGAGTAGCTGCTGCCTTGACAGGAACTAATGGGGATCCATAATAAACCACAGGAAGAGTAGCTGCTGCCTTGGCAGGAACTAATGGGGATCCATAATAAAACCCAGGAAGAGTAGCTGCTGCCTTGGCAGGAACAAATGGGGATCCATAATAAACCCCAGGAAGAGTAGCTGCTGCCTTGACAGGAACTAAAGGGGATCCATAATAAACCCCAGGAAGAGTAGCTGCTGCCTTGGCAGGAACTAATGGGGATCCATAATAAACCCCAGGAAGAGTAGCTGCTGCCATGGCAGGAACTAATGGGGATCCATAATAAACCCCAGGAAGAGTAGCTGCTGCCTTGACAGGAACTAATGGGGATCCATAATAAACCCCAGGAAGAGTAGCTGCTGCCTTGACAGGAACTAATGGGGATCCATAATAAACCCCAGGAAGAGTAGCTGCTGCCTTGGCAGGAACTAATGGGGATCCATAATAAACCCCAGGAAGAGTAGCTGCTGCCTTGGCAGGAACTAATGGGGATCCATAATAAACCCCAGGAAGAGTAGCTGCAGTCTTGACAGGAACTAATGGGGATCCATAATAAACCCCAGGAAGAGTAGCTGCTGCCTTGACAGGAACTAATGGGGATCCATAATAAACCCCAGGAAGAGTAGCTGCTGCCTTGGCAGGAACTAATGGGGATCCATAATAAACCCCAGGAGGAGTAGCTGCTGCCTTGGCAGGAACTAATGGGGATCCATAATAAACCACAGGAAGAGTAGCTGCTGCCTTGGCAGGAACTAATGGTGATCCATAATAAAACCCAGGAAGAGTAGCTGCTGCCTTGGCAGGAACAAATGGGGATCCATAATAAACCCCAGGAAGAGTAGCTGCTGCCTTGACAGGAACTAAAGGGGATCCATAATAAACCCCAGGAAGAGTAGCTGCTGCCTTGGCAGGAACTAATGGGGATCCATAATAAACCCCAGGAAGAGTAGCTGCTGCCATGGCAGGAACTAATGGGGATCCATAATAAACCCCAGGAAGAGTAGCTGCTGCCTTGACAGGAACTAATGGGGATCCATAATAAACCCCAGGAAGAGTAGCTGCTGCCTTGACAGGAACTAATGGGGATCCATAATAAACCCCAGGAAGAGTAGCTGCTGCCTTGACAGGAACTAATGGGGATCCATAATAAACCACAGGAAGAGTAGCTGCTGCCTTGGCAGGAACTAATGGGGATCCATAATAAAACCCAGGACGAGTAGCTGCTGCCTTGGCAGGAACAAATGGGGATCCATAATAAACCCCAGGAAGAGTAGCTGCTGCCTTGACAGGAACTAAAGGGGATCCATAATAAACCCCAGGAAGAGTAGCTGCTGCCTTGGCAGGAACTAATGGGGATCCATAATAAACCCCAGGAAGAGTAGCTGCTGCCTTGGCAGGAACTAATGGGGATCCATAATAAACCCCAGGAAGAGTAGCTGCAGTCTTGACAGGAACTAATGGGGATCCATAATAAACCCCAGGAAGAGTAGCTGCTGCCTTGACAGGAACTAATGGGGATCCATAATAAACCCCAGGAAGAGTAGCTGCTGCCTTGGCAGGAACTAATGGGGATCCATAATAAACCCCAGGAGGAGTAGCTGCTGCCTTGGCAGGAACTAATGGGGATCCATAATAAACCACAGGAAGAGTAGCTGCTGCCTTGGCAGGAACTAATGGTGATCCATAGTAAAACCCAGGAAGAGTAGCTGCTGCCTTGGCAGGAACAAATGGGGATCCATAATAAACCCCAGGAAGAGTAGCTGCTGCCATGACAGGAACTAAAGGGGATCCATAATAAACCCCAGGAAGAGTAGCTGCTGCCTTGGCAGGAACTAATGGGGATCCATAATAAACCCCAGGAAGAGTAGCTGCTGCCATGGCAGGAACTAATGGGGATCCATAATAAACCCCAGGAAGAGTAGCTGCTGCCTTGACAGGAACTAATGGGGATCCATAATAAACCCCAGGAAGAGTAGCTGCTGCCTTGACAGGAACTAATGGGGATCCATAATAAACCCCAGGAAGAGTAGCTGCTGCCTTGACAGGAACTAATGGGGATCCATAATAAACCACAGGAAGAGTAGCTGCTGCCTTGGCAGGAACTAATGGGGATCCATAATAAAACCCAGGACGAGTAGCTGCTGCCTTGGCAGGAACAAATGGGGATCCATAATAAACCCCAGGAAGAGTAGCTGCTGCCTTGACAGGAACTAAAGGGGATCCATAATAAACCCCAGGAAGAGTAGCTGCTGCCTTGGCAGGAACTAATGGGGATCCATAATAAACCCCAGGAAGAGTAGCTGCTGCCATGGCAGGAACTAATGGGGATCCATAATAAACCCCAGGAAGAGTAGCTGCTGCCTTGACAGGAACTAATGGGGATCCATAATAAACCCCAGGAAGAGTAGCTGCTGCCTTGACAGGAACTAATGGGGATCCATAATAAACCCCAGGAAGAGTAGCTGCTGCCTTGGCAGGAACTAATGGGGATCCATAATAAACCCCAGGAAGAGTAGCTGCTGCCTTGGCAGGAACTAATGGGGATCCATAATAAACCCCAGGAAGAGTAGCTGCAGTCTTGACAGGAACTAATGGGGATCCATAATAAACCCCAGGAAGAGTAGCTGCTGCCTTGACAGGAACTAATGGGGATCCATAATAAACCCCAGGAAGAGTAGCTGCTGCCTTGGCAGGAACTAATGGGGATCCATAATAAACCCCAGGAGGAGTAGCTGCTGCCTTGGCAGGAACTAATGGGGATCCATAATAAACCACAGGAAGAGTAGCTGCTGCCTTGGCAGGAACTAATGGTGATCCATAATAAAACCCAGGAAGAGTAGCTGCTGCCTTGGCAGGAACAAATGGGGATCCATAATAAACCCCAGGAAGAGTAGCTGCTGCCTTGACAGGAACTAAAGGGGATCCATAATAAACCCCAGGAAGAGTAGCTGCTGCCTTGGCAGGAACTAATGGGGATCCATAATAAACCCCAGGAAGAGTAGCTGCTGCCATGGCAGGAACTAATGGGGATCCATAATAAACCCCAGGAAGAGTAGCTGCTGCCTTGACAGGAACAAATGGGGATCCATAATAAACCCCAGGAAGAGTAGCTGCTGCCTTGACAGGAACTAATGGGGATCCATAATAAACCCCAGGAAGAGTAGCTGCTGCCTTGGCAGGAACTAATGGGGATCCATAATAAACCCCAGGAAGAGTAGCTGCTGCCTTGGCAGGAACTAATGGGGATCCATAATAAACCCCAGGAAGAGTAGCTGCAGCCTTGACAGGAACTAATGGGGATCCATAATAAACCCCAGGAAGAGTAGCTGCTGCCTTGACAGGAACTAATGGGGATCCATAATAAACCCCAGGAAGAGTAGCTGCTGCCTTGGCAGGAACTAATGGGGATCCATAATAAACCCCAGGAGGAGTAGCTGCTGCCTTGGCAGGAACTAATGGGGATCCATAATAAACCACAGGAAGAGTAGCTGCTGCCTTGGCAGGAACTAATGGGGATCCATAATAAAACCCAGGAAGAGTAGCTGCTGCCTTGGCAGGAACTAATGGGGATCCATAATAAACCCCAGGAAGAGTAGCTGCTGCCTTGACAGGAACTAAAGGGGATCCATAATAAACCCAGGAAGAGTAGCTGCTGCCTTGGCAGGAACTAATGGGGATCCATAATAAACCCCAGGAAGAGTAGCTGCTGCCATGGCAGGAACTAATGGGGATCCATAATAAACCCAAGGAAGAGTAGCTGCTGCCTTGGCAGGAACTAATGGGGATGCATAATAAACCCCAGGAAGAGTAGCTGCTGCCTTGGCAGGAACTAATGGGGATCCATAATAAACCCCAGGAAGAGTAGCTGCTGCCTTGGCAGGAACTAATGGGGATCCATAATAAACCCCAGGAAGAGTAGCTGCTGCCTTGACAGGAACTAATGGGGATCCATAATAAACCCCAGGAAGAGTAGCTGCTGCCTTGACAGGAACTAATGGGGATCCATAATAAACCCCAGGAAGAGTAGCTGCTGCCTTGGCAGGAACTAATGGGGATCCATAATAAACCCCAGGAGGAGTAGCTGCTGCCTTGGCAGGAACTAATGAGGATCCATAATAAACCACAGGAAGAGTAGCTGCTGCCTTGGCAGGAACTAATGGGGATCCATAATAAACCCCAGGAAGAGTAGCTGCTGCCTTGGCAGGAACTAATGGGGATCCATAATAAACCCCAGGAAGAGTAGCTGCAGCCTTGACAGGAACTAATGGGGATCCATAATAAACCCCAGGAAGAGTAGCTGCTGCCTTGACAGGAACTAATGGGGATCCATAATAAACCCAGGAAGAGTAGCTGCTGCCTTGGCAGGAACTAATGGGGATCCATAATAAACCCCAGGAAGAGTAGCTGCTGCCATGGCAGGAACTAATGGGGATCCATAATAAACCCCAGGAAGAGTAGCTGCTGCCTTGGCAGGAACTAATGGGGATCCATAATAAACCCCAGGAAGAGTAGCTGCTGCCTTGGCAGGAACTAATGGGGATCCATAATAAACCCCAGGAAGAGTAGATGCTGCCTTGGCAGGAACTAATGGGGATCCATAATAAACCCCAGGAAGAGTAGCTGCTGCCTTGACAGGAACTAATGGGGATCCATAATAAGCCCCAGGAAGAGTAGCTGCTGCCTTGGCAGGAACTAATGGGGATCCATAATAAACCCCAGGAAGAGTAGCTGCTGCCTTGGCAGGAACTAATGGTGATCCATAATAAACCCCAGGAAGACTAGCTGCTGCCTTGACAGGAACTAATGGGGATCCATAATAAACCCCAGGAAGACTAGCTGCTGCCTTGACAGGAACTAATGGGGATCCATAATAAACCCCAGGAAGACTAGCTGCTGCCTTGACAGGAACTAATGGGGATCCATAATAAACCCCAGGAAGAATAGCTGCTGCCTTGACAGGAACTAATGGGGATCCATAATAAAACCCAGGAAGAGTAGCTGCTGCCTTGGCAGGAACTAATGGGGATCCATAATAAACCCCAGGAAGAGTAGCTGCTGCCTTGACAGGAACTAATGGGGATCCATAATAAACCCCAGGAAGAATAGCTGCTGCCTTGACAGGAACTAATGGGGATCCATAATAAAACCCAGGAAGAGTAGCTGCTGCCTTGGCAGGAACTAATGGGGATCCATAATAAACCCCAGGAAGAGTAGCTGCTGCCTTGACATGAACTAAAGGGGATCCATAATAAACCCGAGGAAGAGTAGCTGCTGCCTTGGCAGGAACTAATGAGGATCCATAATAAACCCCAGGAAGAGTAGCTGCTGCCATGGCAGGAACTAATGGGGATCCATAATAAACCCCCAGGAACAGTAGCTGCTGCCTTGACAGGAACTAATGGGGATCCATAATAAACCCCAGGAAGAGTAGCTGCTGCCTTGACAGGAACTAATGGGGATCCATAATAAACCCCAGGAAGAGTAGCTGCTGCCTTGGCAGGAACTAATGGGGATCCATAATAAACCCCAGGAAGAGTAGCTGCTGCCTTGGCAGGAACTAATGGGGATCCTTAATAAACCCCAGGAAGAGTAGCTGCAGCCTTGGCAGGAACTAATGGGGATCCATAATAAACCCCAGGAAGAGTAGCTGCTGCCTTGGCAGGAACTAATGGGGATCCATAATAAACCCCAGGAAGAGTAGCTGCTGCCTTGGCAGGAACTAATGGGGATCCATAATAAACCCCAGGAAGAGTAGATGCTGCCTTGGCAGGAACTAATGGGGATCCATAATAAACCCCAGGAAGAGTAGCTGCTGCCTTGACAGGAACTAATGGGGATCCACAATAAACCCCAGGAAGAGTAGCTGCTGCCTTGCAGGAACTAATGGGGATCCATAATAAACCCCAGGAAGAGTAGCTGCTGCCTTGGCAGGAACTAATGGGGATCCATAATAAACCCCAGGAAGAGTAGCTGCTGCCTTGACAGGAACTAATGGGGATCCATAATAAACCCCAGGAAGAGTAGCTGCTGCCTTGGCAGGAACTAATGGGGATCCATAATAAACCCCAGGAAGAGTAGCTGCTGCCTTGGCAGGAACTAATGGTGTTCCATAATAAACCCCAGGAAGAGTAGCTGCTGCCTTGACAGGAACTAATGGGGATCCATAATAAACCCCAGGCAGAGTAGCTGCTGCCTTGGCAGGAACTAATGGGGATCCATAATAAACCCCAGGAAGAGTAGCTGCTGCCTTGACAGGAACTAATGGGGATCCATAATAAACTCCAGGAAGAGTAGCTGCTGCCTTGGCAGGAACTAATGGGGATCCATAATAAACCCCAGGAAGAGTAGCTGCTGCCTTGGCAGGAACTAATGGTGTTCCATAATAAACCCCAGGAAGAGTAGCTGCTGCCTTGACAGAAACTAATGGGGATCCATAATAAACCCCCAGGAAGAGTAGCTGCTGCCTTGACAGGAACTAATGGGGATCCATAATAAACCCCAGGAAGAGTAGCTGCTGCCTTGGCAGGAACTAATGGGGATCCATAATAAACCCCAGGAAGAGTAGCTGCTGCCTTGGCAGCAGCTAATGGGGATCCATAATAAACCCCCAGGAAGAGTAGCTGCTGCCTTGGCAGGAACTAATGGGGATCCATAATAAACCCCAGGAAGAGTAGCTGCTGCCTTGGCAGGAACTAATGGGGATCCATAATAAACCCCAGGAAGAGTAGCTGCTGCCTCGGCAGGAACTAATGGGGATCCATAATAAACCCCAGGAATTGTAGCTGCTGCCTCGGCAGGAACTAATGGGGATCCATAATAAACCCCAGGAAGAGTAGCTGCTGCCTCGACAGGAACTAATGGGGATCCATAATAAACCCCAGGAAGAGTAGCTGCTGCCTAGACAGGAACTAATGGGGATCCTTAATAAACCCCAGGAAGAGTAGCTGCAGCCTTGGCAGGAACTAATGGGGATCCATAATAAACCCCAGGAAGAGTAGCTGCTGCCTTGGCAGGAACTAATGGGGATCCATAATAAACCCCAGGAAGAGTAGCTGCTGCCTTGGCAGGAACTAATGGGGATCCATAATAAACCCCAGGAAGAGTAGCTGCTGCCTTGGCAGGAACTAATGGGGATCCATAATAAACCCCAGGAAGAGTAGCTGCTGCCTTGACAGGAACTAATGGGGATCCACAATAAACCCCAGGAAGAGTAGCTGCTGCCTTGGCAGGAACTAATGGGGATCCATAATAAACCCCAGGAAGAGTAGCTGCTGCCTTGGCAGGAACTAATGGGGATCCATAATAAACCCCAGGAAGAGTAGCTGCTGCCTTGACAGGAACTAATGGGGATCCATAATAAACCCCAGGAAGAGTAGCTGCTGCCTTGGCAGGAACTAATGGGGATCCATAATAAACCCCAGGAAGAGTAGCTGCTGCCTTGGCAGGAACTAATGGTGTTCCATAATAAACCCCAGGAAGAGTAGCTGCTGCCTTGACAGGAACTAATGGGGATCCATAATAAACCCCATGCAGAGTAGCTGCTGCCTTGGCAGGAACTAATGGGGATCCATAATAAACCCCAGGAAGAGTAGCTGCTGCCTTGACAGGAACTAATGGGGATCCACAATAAACCCCAGGAAGAGTAGCTGCTGCCTTGGCAGGAACTAATGGGGATCCATAATAAACCCCAGGAAGAGTAGCTGCTGCCTTGGCAGGAACTACTGGGGATCCTTAATAAACCCCAGGAAGAGTAGCTGCTGCCTTGACAGGAACTAATGGGGATCCATAATAAACCCCAGGAAGAGTAGCTGCTGCCTTGGCAGGAACTAATGGGGATCCATAATAAACCCCAGGAAGAGTAGCTGCTGCCTTGGCAGGAACTAATGGTGTTCCATAATAAACCCCAGGAAGAGTAGCTGCTGCCTTGACAGGAACTAATGGGGATCCATAATAAACCCCCAGGAAGAGTAGCTGCTGCCTTGACAGGAACTAATGGGGATCCATAATAAACCCCAGGAAGAGTAGCTGCTGCCTTGGCAGGAACTAATGGGGATCCATAATAAACCCCAGGAAGAGTAGCTGCTGCCTTGGCAGCAACTAATGGGGATCCATAATAAACCCCCAGGAAGAGTAGCTGCTGCCTTGGCAGGAACTAATGGGGATCCATAATAAACCCCAGGAAGAGTAGCTGCTGCCTTGGCAGGAACTAATGGGGATCCATAATAAACCCCAGGAAGAGTAGCTGCTGCCTCGGCAGGAACTAATGGGGATCCATAATAAACCCCAGGAATTGTAGCTGCTGCCTCGGCAGGAACTAATGGGGATCCATAATAAACCCCAGGAAGAGTAGCTGCTGCCTCGACAGGAACTAATGGGGATCCATAATAAACCCCAGGAAGAGTAGCTGCTGCCTAGACAGGAACTAATGGGGATCCATAATAAACCCCCAGGAAGAGTAGCTGCTGCCTTGGCAGGAACTAATGGGGATCCATAATAAACCCCAGGAAGAGTAGCTGCTGTCTTGGCAGGAACTAATGGGGATCCATAATAAACCACATGAAGAGTAGCTGCTGCCTTGGCAGGAACTAATGGGGATCCATAATAAACCCCAGGAAGAGTAGCTGCTGCCTTGGCAGGAACTAATGGGGATCCATAATAAACCCAAGGAAGAGTAGCTGCTGCCTTGGCAGGAACTAATGGGGATCCATAATAAACCCCAGGAAGAGTAGCTGCTGCCTTGGCAGGAACTAATGGGGATCCACAATAAACCCCAGGAAGAGTAGCTGCTGCCTTGGCAGGAACTAATGGGGATCCATAATACACCCCAGGAAGAGTAGCTGCTGCCTTGACAGGAACTAATGGGGAGCCATAATAAACCACAGAAAGAGTAGCTGCTGCCTTGGCAGGAACTAATGGGGATCCATAATAAACCCCAGGAAGACTAGCTGCTGCCTTGGCAGGAACTAATTGGGAGCCATAATAAACCACAGAAAGAGTAGCTGCTGCTGTGGCAGGAACTAATGGGGATCCATAATAAACCCCAGGAAGAGTAGCTGCTGCCTTGACAGGAACTAATGGGGAGCCATAATAAACCACAGAAAGAGTAGCTGCTGCTGTGGCAGGAACTAATGGGGATCCATAATAAACCCCAGGAAGAGTAGCTGCTGCCTTGACAGGAACTAATGGGGATCCATAATAAACCCCAGGAAGAGTAGCTGCTGCCTTGGCAGGAACTAATGGGGATCCATAATAAACCCCAGGAAGAGTAGCTGCTGCCTCGGCAGGAACTAATGGGGATCCATAATAAACCCCAGGAAGAGTAGCTGCTGCCTTGGCAGGAACTAATGGGGATCCATAATAAACCACAAGAAGAGTAGCTGCTGCTGTGGCAGAAACTAATGGGTATCCATAATAAACCACAGGAAGAGTAGCTGCTGCCTTGGCAGGAACTAATGGGTATCCATAATAAACCACAGGAAGAGTAGCTGCTGCCTTGGCAGGAACTAATGGGGATCCATAATAAACCCCAGGAAGAGTAGCTGCTGTCTTGGCAGGAACTAATGGGGATCCATAATAAACCACAGGAAGAGTAGCTGCTGCCTTGGCAGGAACTAATGGGGATCCATAATAAACCCCAGGAAGAGTAGCTGCTGCCTTGGCAGGAACTAATGGGGATCCATAATAAACCCAAGGAAGAGTAGCTGCTGCCTTGGCAGGAACTAATGGGGATCCATAATAAACCCCAGGAAGAGTAGCTGCTGCCTTGGCAGGAACTAATGGGGATCCACAATAAACCCCAGGAAGAGTAGCTGCTTCCTTGGCAGGAACTAATGGGGATCCATAATACACCCCAGGAAGAGTAGCTGCTGCCTTGACAGGAACTAATGGGGAGCCATAATAAACCACAGAAAGAGTAGCTGCTGCATTGGCAGGAACTAATGGGGATCCATAATAAACCCCAGGAAGACTAGCTGCTGCCTTGGCAGGAACTAATTGGGAGCCATAATAAACCACAGAAAGAGTAGCTGCTGCTGTGGCAGGAACTAATGGGGATCCATAATAAACCCCAGGAAGAGTAGCTGCTGCCTTGACAGGAACTAATGGGGAGCCATAATAAACCACAGAAAGAGTAGCTGCTGCTGTGGCAGGAACTAATGGGGATCCATAATAAACCCCAGGAAGAGTAGCTGCTGCCTTGACAGGAACTAATGGGGATCCATAATAAACCCCAGGAAGAGTAGCTGCTGCCTCGGCAGGAACTAATGGGGATCCATAATAAACCCCAGGAAGAGTAGCTGCTGCCTTGACAGTAACTAATGGGGATCCACAATAAACCCCAGGAAGAGTAGCTGCTGCCTTGGCAGGAACTAATGGGGATCCATAATAAACCCCAGGAAGAGTAGCTGCTGCCTTGGCAGGAACTACTGGGGATCCTTAATAAACCCCAGGAAGAGTAGCTGCTGCCTTGACAGGAACTAATGGGGATCCATAATAAACCCCAGGAAGAGTAGCTGCTGCCTTGGCAGGAACTAATGGGGATCCATAATAAACCCCAGGAAGAGTAGCTGCTGCCTTGGCAGGAACTAATGGTGTTCCATAATAAACCCCAGGAAGAGTAGCTGCTGCCTTGACAGGAACTAATGGGGATCCATAATAAACCCCCAGGAAGAGTAGCTGCTGCCTTGACAGGAACTAATGGGGATCCATAATAAACCCCAGGAAGAGTAGCTGCTGCCTTGGCAGGAACTAATGGGGATCCATAATAAACCCCAGGAAGAGTAGCTGCTGCCTTGGCAGCAACTAATGGGGATCCATAATAAACCCCCAGGAAGAGTAGCTGCTGCCTTGGCAGGAACTAATGGGGATCCATAACAAACCCCAGGAAGAGTAGCTGCTGCCTTGGCAGGAACTAATGGGGATCCATAATAAACCCCAGGAAGAGTAGCTGCTGCCTCGGCAGGAACTAATGGGGATCCATAATAAACCCCAGGAATTGTAGCTGCTGCCTCGGCAGGAACTAATGGGGATCCATAATAAACCCCAGGAAGAGTAGCTGCTGCCTCGACAGGAACTAATGGGGATCCATAATAAACCCCAGGAAGAGTAGCTGCTGCCTAGACAGGAACTAATGGGGATCCATAATAAACCCCCAGGAAGAGTAGCTGCTGCCTTGGCAGGAACTAATGGGGATCCATAATAAACCCCAGGAAGAGTAGCTGCTGTCTTGGCAGGAACTAATGGGGATCCATAATAAACCACAGGAAGAGTAGCTGCTGCCTTGGCAGGAACTAATGGGGATCCATAATAAACCCCAGGAAGAGTAGCTGCTGCCTTGGCAGGAACTAATGGGGATCCATAATAAACCCAAGGAAGAGTAGCTGCTGCCTTGGCAGGAACTAATGGGGATCCATAATAAACCCCAGGAAGAGTAGCTGCTGCCTTGGCAGGAACTAATGGGGATCCACAATAAACCCCAGGAAGAGTAGCTGCTGCCTTGGCAGGAACTAATGGGGATCCATAATACACCCCAGGAAGAGTAGCTGCTGCCTTGACAGGAACTAATGGGGAGCCATAATAAACCACAGAAAGAGTAGCTGCTGCCTTGGCAGGAACTAATGGGGATCCATAATAAACCCCAGGAAGACTAGCTGCTGCCTTGGCAGGAACTAATTGGGAGCCATAATAAACCACAGAAAGAGTAGCTGCTGCTGTGGCAGGAACTAATGGGGATCCATAATAAACCCCAGGAAGAGTAGCTGCTGCCTTGACAGGAACTAATGGGGAGCCATAATAAACCACAGAAAGAGTAGCTGCTGCTGTGGCAGGAACTAATGGGGATCCATAATAAACCCCAGGAAGAGTAGCTGCTGCCTTGACAGGAACTAATGGGGATCCATAATAAACCCCAGGAAGAGTAGCTGCTGCCTTGGCAGGAACTAATGGGGATCCATAATAAACCCCAGGAAGAGTAGCTGCTGCCTCGGCAGGAACTAATGGGGATCCATAATAAACCCCAGGAAGAGTAGCTGCTGCCTTGGCAGGAACTAATGGGGATCCATAATAAACCACAAGAAGAGTAGCTGCTGCTGTGGCAGGAACTAATGGGGATCCATAATAAACCCCAGGAAGAGTAGCTGCTGTCTTGGCAGGAACTAATGGGGATCCATAATAAACCACAGGAAGAGTAGCTGCTGCCTTGGCAGGAACTAATGGGGATCCATAATAAACCCCAGGAAGAGTAGCTGCTGCCTTGGCAGGAACTAATGGGGATCCATAATAAACCCAAGGAAGAGTAGCTGCTGCCTTGGCAGGAACTAATGGGGATCCATAATAAACCCCAGGAAGAGTAGCTGCTGCCTTGGCAGGAACTAATGGGGATCCACAATAAACCCCAGGAAGAGTAGCTGCTTCCTTGGCAGGAACTAATGGGGATCCATAATACACCCCAGGAAGAGTAGCTGCTGCCTTGACAGGAACTAATGGGGAGCCATAATAAACCACAGAAAGAGTAGCTGCTGCATTGGCAGGAACTAATGGGGATCCATAATAAACCCCAGGAAGACTAGCTGCTGCCTTGGCAGGAACTAATGGGGAGCCATAATAAACCACAGAAAGAGTAGCTGCTGCTGTGGCAGGAACTAATGGGGATCCATAATAAACCCCAGGAAGAGTAGCTGCTGCCTTGACAGGAACTAATGGGGAGCCATAATAAACCACAGAAAGAGTAGCTGCTGCTGTGGCAGGAACTAATGGGGATCCATAATAAACCCCAGGAAGAGTAGCTGCTGCCTTGACAGGAACTAATGGGGATCCATAATAAACCCCAGGAAGAGTAGCTGCTGCCTCGGCAGGAACTAATGGGGATCCATAATAAACCCCAGGAAGAGTAGCTGCTGCCTCGGCAGGAACTAATGGGGATCCATAATAAACCCCAGGAAGAGTAGCTGCTGCCTTGGCAGGAACTAATGGGGATCCATAATAAACCCCAGGAAGAGTAGCTGCTGCCTCGGCAGGAACTAATGGGGATCCATAATAAACCCCAGGAAGAGTAGCTGCTGCCTCGGCAGGAACTAATGGGGATCCATAATAAACCCCAGGAAGAGTAGCTGCTGCCTCGGCAGGAACTAATGGGGATCCATAATAAACCCCAGGAAGAGTAGCTGCTGCCTCGGCAGGAACTAATGGGGATCCATAATAAACCCCAGGAAGAGTAGCTGCTGCCTCGACAGGAACTAATGGGGATCCATAATAAACCCCAGGAAGAGTAGCTGCTGCCTTGACAGGAACTAATGGGGATCCATAATAAACCCCAGGAAGAGTAGCTGCTGCCTTGGCAGGAACTAATGGGGATCCATAATAAACCCCCAGGAAGAGTAGCTGCTGCCTTGGCAGGAACTAATGGGGATCCATAATAAACCCCAGGAAGAGTAGCTGCTGCCTTGGCAGGAACTAATGGGGATCCACAATAAACCCCAGGAAGAGTAGCTGCTGCCTTGGCAGGAACTAATGGGGATCCATAATAAACCCCAGGAAGAGTAGCTGCTGCCTTGACAGGAACTAATGGGGAGCCATAATAAACCACAGAAAGAGTAGCTGCTGCCTTGGCAGGAACTAATGGGGATCCATAATAAACCCCAGGAAGACTAGCTGCTGCCTTGGCAGGAACTAATGGGGAGCCATAATAAACCACAGAAAGAGTAGCTGCTGCTGTGGCAGGAACTAATGGGGATCCATAATAAACCCCAGGAAGAGTAGCTGCTGCCTTGACAGGAACTAATGGGGAGCCATAATAAACCACAGAAAGAGTAGCTGCTGCTGTGGCAGGAACTAATGGGGATCCATAATAAACCCCAGGAAGAGTAGCTGCTGCCTTGACAGGAACTAATGGGGAGCCATAATAAACCACAGAAAGAGTAGCTGCTGCATTGGCAGGAACTAATGGGTATCCATAATAAACCCCAGGAAGAGTAGCTGCTGCCTTGACAGGAACTAAAGGGGATCCATAATAAACCCCAGGAAGAGTAGCTGCTGCCTTGGCAGGAACTAATGGGGATCCATAATAAACCCCAGGAAGAGTAGCTGCTGCCATGGCAGGAACTAATGGGGATCCATAATAAACCCCAGAAAGAGTAGCTGCTGCCTTGACAGGAACTAATGGGGATCCATAATAAACCCCAGGAAGAGTAGCTGCTGCCTTGACAGGAACTAATGGGGATCCATAATAAACCCCAGGAAGAGTAGCTGCTGCCTTGGCAGGAACTAATGGTGATCCATAATAAACCCCAGGAAGACTAGCTGCTGCCTTGACAGGAACTAATGGGGATCCATAATAAACCCCAGGAAGACTAGCTGCTGCCTTGACAGGAACTAATGGGGATCCATAATAAACCCCAGGAAGACTAGCTGCTGCCTTGACAGGAACTAATGGGGATCCATAAAAAACCCCAGGAAGACTAGCTGCTGCCTTGGCAGGAACTAATGGGGATCCATAATAAAACCCAGGAAGAGTAGCTGCTGCCTTGGCAGGAACTAATGGGGATCCATAATAAACCCCCAGGAAGAGTAGCTGCTGCCTTGGCAGGAACTAATGGGGATCCATAATAAACCACAGGAAGAGTAGCTGCTGCCTTGGCAGGAACTAATGGGGATCCATAATAAACCCCAGGAAGAGTAGCTGCTGTCTTGACAGGAACTAATGGGGAGCCATAATAAACCCCAGGAAGAGTAGCTGCTGCCTTGGCAGGAACTAATGGGGATCCATAATAAACCCCAGGAAGAGTAGCTGCTGCCTTGGCAGGAACTAATGGGGATCCATAATAAACCACAGGAAGAGTAGCTGCTGCTGTGGCAGGAACTAATGGGTATCCATAATAAACCACAGGAAGAGTAGCTGCTGCCTTGGCAGGAACAAATGGGTATCCATAATAAACCACAGGAAGAGTAGCTGCTGCCTTGGCAGGAACTAATGGGGATCCATAATAAACCCCAGGAAGAGTAGCTGCTGTCTTGGCAGGAACTAATGGAGATCCATAATAAACCACAGGAAGAGTAGCTGCTGCCTTGGCAGGAACTAATGGGGATCCATAATAAACCCCAGGAAGAGTAGCTGCTGCCTTGGCAGGAACTAATGGGGATCCATAATAAACCCAAGGAAGAGTAGCTGCTGCCTTGGCAGGAACTAATGGGGATCCATAATAAACCCCAGGAAGAGTAGCTGCTGCCTTGGCAGGAACTAATGGGGATCCACAATAAACCCCAGGAAGAGTAGCTGCTGCCTTAGCAGGAACTAATGGGGATCCATAATAAACCCCAGGAAGAGTAGCTGCTGCCTTGACAGGAACTAATGGGGAGCCATAATAAACCACAGAAAGAGTAGCTGCTGCTGTGGCAGGAACTAATGGGGATCCATAATAAACCCCAGGAAGAGTAGCTGCTGCCTTGACAGGAACTAATGGGGAGCCATAATAAACCACAGAAAGAGTAGCTGCTGCCTTGGCAGGAACTAATGGGTATCCATAATAAACCCCAGGAAGAGTAGCTGCTGCCTTGGCAGGAACTAATGGGGATCCATAATAAACCCCAGGAAGAGTAGCTGCTGCCTTGGCAGGAACTAATGGTGATCCATAATAAACCCCAGGAAGACTAGCTGCTGCCTTGACAGGAACTAATGCGGATCCATAATAAACCCCAGGAAGACTAGCTGCTGCCTTGACAGGAACTAATGGGGATCCATAAAAAACCCCAGGAAGACTAGCTGCTGCCTTGGCAGGAACTAATGGGGATCCATAATAAAACCCAGGAAGAGTAGCTGCTGCCTTGGCAGGAACTAATGGGGATCCATAATAAACACCAGGAAGAGTAGCTGCTGCCTTGGCAGGAACTAATGGGGATCCATAAAAAACCCCAGGAAGAGTAGCTGCTGCCATGGCAGGAACTAATGGGGATCCATAATAAACCCCTGGAAGAGTAGCTACTGCCTTGACAGGAACTAAAGGGGATCCATAATAAACCACAGGAAGAGTAGCTGCTGCCTTGGCAGGAAACTAATGGGGATCCATAATAAACCCCAGGAAGAGTAGCTGCTGCCATGGCAGGAACTAATGGGGATCCATAATAAACCCCAGAAAGAGTAGCTGCTGCCTTGACAGGAACTAATGGGGATCCATAATAAACCCCAAGAAGAGTAGCTGCTGCCTTGACAGGAACTAATGGGGATCCATAATAAACCCCAGGAAGAGTAGCTGCTGCCTTGGCAGGAACTAATGGGGATCCATAATAAACCCCAGGAAGAGTAGCTGCTGCCTTGACAGGAACTAATGGGGATCCATAATAAACCCCAGGAAGAGTAGCTGCTGCCTTGGCAGGAACTAATGGGGATCCATAATAAACCCCAGGAAGAGTAGCTGCTGCCTTGGCAGGAACTAATGGGGATCCATAATAAACCCCAGGAAGAGTAGCTGCAGCCTTGACAGGAACTAATGGGGATCCATAATAAACCCCAGGAAGAGTAGCTGCTGCCTTGACAGGAACTAATGGGGATCCATAATAAACCCCCGGAGGAGTAGCTGCTGCCTTGGCAGGAACTAATGGAGATCCACAATAAACCCCAGGAAGAATAGCTGCTGCCTTGGCAGGAACTACTGGGGATCCATAATAAACCCCAGGAAGAGTAGCTGCTGCCTTGGCAGGAACTAATGGGGATCCATAATAAACCCCAGGAAGAGTAGCTGCTGCCTTGACAGGAACTAATGGGGATCCATAATAAACCCCCAGGAAGAGTAGCTGCTGCCTTGGCAGGAACTAATGGGGATCCACAATAAACCCCAGGAAGAGTAGCTGCTGCCTTGGCAGGAACTAATGGTGTTCCATAATAAACCCCAGGAAGAGTAGCTGCTGCCTTGACAGGAACTAATGGGGATCCATAATAAACCCCAGGAAGAGTAGCTGCTGCTGTGGCAGGAACTAATGGGGAGCCATAATAAACCACAGAAAGAGTAGCTGCTGCCTTGTCAGGAACTAATGGGGATCCATAATAAACCCGAGGAAGAGTAGCTGCTGCTGTGGCAGGAACTAATGGGGATCCATAATAAACCCCAGGAAGAGTAGCTGCTGCCTTGACAGGAACTAATGGGGAGCCATAATAAACCACAGAAAGAGTAGCTGCTGCTGTGGCAGGAACTAATGGGGATCCATAATAAACCCCAGGAAGAGTAGCTGCTGCTGTGGCAGGAACTAATGGGGAGCCATAATAAACCACAGAAAGAGTAGCTGCTGCCTTGTCAGGAACTAATGGGGATCCATAATAAACCCGAGGAAGAGTAGCTGCTGCTGTGGCAGGAACTAATGGGGATCCATAATAAACCCCAGGAAGAGTAGCTGCTGCCTTGACAGGAACTAATGGGGAGCCATAATAAACCACAGAAAGAGTAGCTGCTGCTGTGGCAGGAACTAATGGGGATCCATAATAAACCCCAGGAAGAGTAGCTGCTGCCTTGACAGGAACTAATGGGGATCCATAATAAACCCCAGGAAGAGTAGCTGCTGCCTTGGCAGGAACTAATGGGGATCCATATTAAACCCCAGGAAGAGTAGCTGCTGCCTTGACAGGAACTAATGGGGAGCCATAATAAACCACAGAAAGAGTAGCTGCTGCTGTGGCAGGAACTAATGGGGATCCATAATAAACCCCAGGAAGAGTAGCTGCTGCTGTGGCAGGAACTAATGGGGAGCCATAATAAACCACAGAAAGAGTAGCTGCTGCCTTGGCAGGAACTAATGGGGATCCATAATACACCACAGGAAGAGTAGCTGCTGCTGTGGCAGGAACTAATGGGGATCCATAATACACCCCAGGAAGAGTAGCTGCTGTTGTGGCAGGAACTAATGGGGAGCCATATTAAACCCCAGGAAGAGTAGCTGCTGCCTTGGCAGGAACTAATGGGGATCCATAATAAACCCCAGGAAGAGTAGCTGCTGCCTTGGCAGGAACTAATGGGGATCCATAATAAACCCCAGGAGGAGTAGCTGCTGCCTTGGCAGGAACTAATGGGGATCCATAATAAACCACAGGAAGAGTAGCTGCTGCCTTGGCAGGAACTAATGGGGATCCATAATAAACCCCAGGAAGAGTAGCTGCTGTCTTGACAGGAACTAATGGGGAGTCATAATAAACCCCAGGAAGAGTAGCTGCTGCCTTGGCAGGAACTAATGGGGATCCATAATAAACCCCAGGAAGAGTAGCTGCTGCCTTGGCAGGAACTAATGGGGAGCCATAATAAACCCAAGGAAGAGTAGCTGCTGCCTTGGCAGGAACTAATGGGGATCCATAATAAACCCCAGGAAGAGTAGCTGCTGCCTTGGCAGGAACTAATGGGGATCCACAATAAACCTCTGGAAGAGTAGCTGCTGCCTTGGCAGGAACTAATGGGGATCCATAATAAACCCCAGGAAGAGTAGCTGCTGCCTTGACAGGAACTAATGGGGAGCCATAATAAACCACAGAAAGAGTAGCTGCTGCTGTGGCAGGAACTAATGGGGATCCATAATAAACCCCAGGAAGAGTAGCTGCTGCCTTGACAGGAACTAATGGGGAGCCATAATAAACCACAGAAAGAGTAGCTGCTGCTGTGGCAGGAACTAATGGGGATCCATAATAAACCCCAGGAAGAGTAGCTGCTGTCTTGACAGGAACTAATGGGGATCCATAATAAACCCCAGGAAGAGTAGCTGCTGCCTTGGCAGGAACTAATGGGGATCCATATTAAACCCCAGGAAGAGTAGCTGCTGCCTTGACAGGAACTAATGGGGAGCCATAATAAACCACAGAAAGAGTAGCTGCTGCTGTGGCAGGAACTAATGGGGATCCATAATAAACCCCAGGAAGAGTAGCTGCTGCTGTGGCAGGAACTAATGGGGAGCCATAATAAACCACAGAAAGAGTAGCTGCTGCCTTGTCAGGAACTAATGGGGATCCATAATAAACCCGAGGAAGAGTAGCTGCTGCTGTGGCAGGAACTAATGGGGATCCATAATAAACCCCAGGAAGAGTAGCTGCTGCCTTGACAGGAACTAATGGGGAGCCATAATAAACCACAGAAAGAGTAGCTGCTGCTGTGGCAGGAACTAATGGGGATCCATAATAAACCCCAGGAAGAGTAGCTGCTGCTGTGGCAGGAACTAATGGGGAGCCATAATAAACCACAGAAAGAGTAGCTGCTGCCTTGTCAGGAACTAATGGGGATCCATAATAAACCCGAGGAAGAGTAGCTGCTGCTGTGGCAGGAACTAATGGGGAGCCATAATAAACCACAGAAAGAGTAGCTGCTGCTGTGGCAGGAACTAATGGGGATCCATAATAAACCCCAGGAAGAGTAGCTGCTGCCTTGACAGGAACTAATGGGGATCCATAATAAACCCCAGGAAGAGTAGCTGCTACCTTGGCAGGAACTAATGGGGATCCATATTAAACCCCAGGAAGAGTAGCTGCTGCCTTGACAGAAACTAATGGGGAGCCATAATAAACCACAGAAAGAGTAGCTGCTGCTGTGGCAGGAACTAATGGGGAGCCATAATAAACCACAGAAAGAGTAGCTGCTGCTGTGGCAGGAACTAATGGGGATCCATAATAAACCCCAGGAAGAGTAGCTGCTGCTGTGGCAGGAACTAATGGGGAGCCATAATAAACCACAGAAAGAGTAGCTGCTGCCTTGTCAGGAACTAATGGGGATCCATAATAAACCCGAGGAAGAGTAGCTGCTGCTGTGGCAGGAACTAATGGGGAGCCATAATAAACCACAGAAAGAGTAGCTGCTGCTGTGGCAGGAACTAATGGGGATCCATAATAAACCCCAGGAAGAGTAGCTGCTGCCTTGACAGGAACTAATGGGGATCCATAATAAACCCCAGGAAGAGTAGCTGCTGCCTTGGCAGGAACTAATGGGGATCCATATTAAACCCCAGGAAGAGTAGCTGCTGCCTTGACAGAAACTAATGGGGAGCCATAATAAACCACAGAAAGAGTAGCTGCTGCTGTGGCAGGAACTAATGGGGATCCATAATAAACCCCAGGAAGAGTAGCTGCTGCTGTGGCAGGAACTAATGGGGAGCCATAATAAACCACAGAAAGAGTAGCTGCTGCCTTGGCAGGAACTAATGGGGATCCATAATACACCACAGGAAGAGTAGCTGCTGCTGTGGCAGGAACTAATGGGGATCCATAATACACCCCAGGAAGAGTAGCTGCTGCTGTGGCAGGAACTAATGGGGAGCCATATTAAACCCCAGGAAGAGTAGCTGCTGCCTTGGCAGGAACTAATGGGGATCCATAATAAACCCCAGGAAGAGTAGCTGCTGCCTTGGCAGGAACTAATGGGGATCCATAATAAACCCCAGGAAGAGTAGCTGCTGCCTTGGCAGGAACTAATGGGGATCCATAATAAACCTCAGGAAGAGTAGCTGCTGCCTTGACAGGAACTAATGGGGATCCATAATAAACCCCAGGAAGAGTAGCTGCTGCCTTGGCAGGAACTAATGGGGATCCATAATAAACCCCAGGAAGAGTAGCTGCTGCCTTGGCAGGAACTAATGGGGATCCATAATAAACCCCAGGAAGAGTAGCTGCTGCCTTGGCAGGAACTAATGGGGATCCATAATAAACCCCAGGAAGAGTAGCTGCTGCCTTGACAGGAACTAATGGGGATCCATAATAAACCCCAGGAAGAGTAGCTGCTGCCTTGACAGGAACTAATGGGGATCCATAATAAACCCCAGGAAGAGTAGCTGCTGCCTTGACAGGAACTAATGGGGATCCATAATAAACCCCAGGAAGAGTAGCTGCTGCCTTGGCAGGAACTAATGGGGATCCATAATAAACCCCAGGAAGAGTAGCTGCTGCCTTGGCAGGAACTAATGGGGATCCATAATAAACCCCAGGAAGAGTAGCTGCTGCCTTGGCAGGAACTAATGGGGATCAGTAATAAACCCCAGGAAGAGTAGCTGCTGCCTTGGCAGGAACTAATGGGGATCTGTAATAAACCCCAGGAAGAGTAGCTGCTGCCTTGGCAGGAACTAATGGGGATCCATAATAAACCCCAGGAAGAGTAGCTGCTGCCTTGGCAGGAACTAATGGGGATCTGTAATAAACCCCAGGAAGAGTAGCTGCTGCCTTGGCAGGAACTAATGGGGATCCATAATAAACCACAGGAAGAGTAGCTGCTGCCTTGGCAGGAACTAATGGGGCTCCATAATAAACCACAGGAAGAGTAGCTGCTGCCTTGGCAGGAACTAATGGGGATCCATAATAAACCACAGGAAGAGTAGCTGCTGCCTTGGCAGGAACTAATGGGGATCCATCATAAATTCAAATACAATTACCCCCGCTCACTGACTCGGTACCGGTGACACCTGTATATACCTCGTTATTGTGACTTTTTATCTACTTGGTAAATCGTTTCTTAACTCTTATTGAGCTGCACTGTTGGTTAAGGGCTTGCAAGTAAGCATTTCACATTAAAAACACTTGTTGTATTCGGTACATGTGACAAATAAAGTTTGATTTGATTTTATCCATTGTGATCTAATGTAAAATATCCTGACAGAGATATCTACTGTGATCCAGTAGAGAATATTGTGACAGAGATCTACTGTGATCTAATATAGAAGATCCTGATAAAGATATCTACTGTGATCTAATATAGAATATTGTGACAGAGATCGACTGTGATCTAATATAGAATATCCTGACAGAGAGATCTATTGTGATCTCATATAGAATACCCTGACAGAGAGATCTACTGTGATCTAGTAGAGAATATCCTGACAGAGACATCTAATGTGATCTAATATAGAATATCCTGACAGAGAGATCTACTGTGATCTCATATAGAATATTCTGACAGAGAGATCTACTGTGATCTCATATAGAATATACTGACAGAGAGATCTACTGTGATGTAATATAGAATATCCTGAGAGAGAGATCTACTGTGATCTCATATAGAATATACTGACAGAGAGATCTACTGTGATGTAATAGAGAATATCCTGACAGAGAGATCTACTGTGATGTAATATAGAATATACTGACAGAGAGATCTACTGTGATGTAATAGAGAATATCCTGACAGAGAGATCTACTGTGATGTAATAGAGAATATCCTGACAGAGATCTCTACTGTGATCTCATATAGAATTCCTGACAGAGAGAGCTACTCAAATCAAATCAAATCAAATTTATTTATATAGCCCTTCGTACATCAGCTGATATCTCAAAGTGCTGTACAGAAACCCAGCCTAAAACCCCAAACAGCAAGCAATGCAGGTGTAGAAGCACGGTGGCTAGGAAAAACTCCCTAGAAAGGCCAAAACCTAGGAAGAAACCTAGAGAGGAACCAGGCTATGTGGGGTGGCCAGTCCTCTTCTGGCTGTGCCGGGTGGAGATTATAACAGAACATGGTCAAGATGTTCAAATGTTCATAAATGACCAGCATGGTCGAATAATAATAAGGCAGAACAGTTGAAACTGGAGCAGCAGCACAGTCAGGTGGACTGGGGACAGCAAGGAGTCATCATGTCAGGTATTCCTGGGGCATGGTCCTAGGGCTCAGGTCCTCCGAGAGAGAGAAAGAAAGAGAGAATTAGAGAGAGCATATGTGGGATGGCCAGTCCTCTTCTGGCTGTGCCGGGTGGAGATTATAACAGAACATGGCCAAGATGTTCAAATGTTCATAAATGACCAGCATGGTCGAATAATAATAAGGCAGAACAGTTGAAAGAAACTGGAGCAGCAGCACAGCCAGGTGGACTGGGGACAGCAAGGAGTCATCATGTCAGGTAGTCCTGGGGCATGGTCCTAGGGCTCAGGTCCTCCGAGAGAGAGAAAGAAAGAGAGAAGGAGAGAATTAGAGAACGCACACTTAGATTCACACAGGACACCGAATAGGACAGGAGAAGTACTCCAGATATAACAAACTGACCCTAGCCCCCCGACACATAGACTACTGCAGCATAAATACTGGAGGCTGAGACAGGAGGGGTCAGGAGACACTGTGGCCCCATCCGAGGACACCCCCGGACAGGGCCAAACAGGAAGGATCTACTGTGATGTAATATAGAATATCCTGACAGAGATCTCTACTATGATGTAATATAGAATATCCTGACAGAGAGATCTACTGTGATCTCATATAGAATATACTGACAGAGAGATCTACTGTGATGTAATAGAGAATATCCTGACAGAGATCTCTACTGTGATGTAATAGAGAATATCCTGACAGAGATCTCTACTGTGATGTAATAGAGAATATCCTGACAGAGAGATGTACTGTGATGTAATATAGAATATCCTGACAGAGATCTACTGTGATGTAATATAGAATATACTGACAGAGATCTACTGTGATGTAATATAGAATATACTGACAGAGATCTACTGTGATCTCATATAGAATATCCTGACAGAGATCTCTACTGTGATGTAATAGAGAATATCCTGACAGAGAGATCTACTGTGATGTAATATAGAATATCCTGACAGAGAGATCTCTACTGTGATGTAATAGAGAGTATCCTGACAGAGAGATCTACTGTGATGTAATAGAGAATATCCTGACAGAGAGATCTACTGTGATGTAATATAGAATATCCTGACAGAGAGATCTCTACTGTGATTCCTAGGAGCAAAATACCCCCCCCCCCCCCCCCCCCAGGGGCCAAAACACTATGAAAACCAATGTGTTTTGTTTAATTGACATTGACAATATGTCTCATTGGGATCTAATAGAGAATAATCTGTTCATCCTTCCTCTGAGATGTTAGATCACGTTAAATACGACCTAAATACGACCTCCTACTGGAGTCACACTGGCTTACCATCCACACATTATGTGTGTGTGTTCCTAAGTGCGTGTGTGTGTAGGTGTTAGTGAGTAGGAGGTTCTCTCTGGCAAGGCCTAAATGATTGTGCCCTTATCCAATACATATATGATATAGGCTACTGCACATTACGCACGACAGTTAAAACATAACATAGATGTAACTAGCTATATGCTCTCTGGGGTAAATACAGGAGACTCCATTCTGTTTGAGTGTGAACTGAGTGTGAACTGTGCTACTGTATTGTATTGTATTATATGGACATGAATTGCACACATCGTTCAAACCAGGTAGCTGGGAGAGAACAGGTGATTCTGGCGCAGCCCATGTGCCTTACATGTATAGGCTAGTATAGGCTAGTATAAGCTAGTATAGGATACATATAGGCTAGAATAGGATAGTATAAGCTAGTATGAGCTAGTATAGGCTAGTATAAGCTAGTATAGGCTAGTATGGGTTACTATAGGCTAGTATAGGCTAGTATAGGCTAGTATGGGCTAGTATAGGCTAGTATAGGCTAGTATAGGCTAGTATGGGCTAGTATAGGCTAGTATGTGTTACTATAGGCTAGTATAGGCTAGTATAAGCTAGTATAGGCTAGTATGGGTTACTATAGGCTAGTATAGGCTAGTATAAGCTAGTATAGGCTAGTATGGGTTACTATAGGCTAGTATAGGCTAGTATAGGCTAGTATGGGTTACTGTAGGCTAGTATGGGTTAGTATAAACTAGTATAGGCTAGTATGGGTTACTAAAGGCTAGTATGGGTTACTATAGGCTAGTATGGGCTAGTATAAGCTAGTATAGGTTAGTTTAATTTCCCAAAATGTTATTTTCCTACCTCCTCTATCTCTCACTCATTCAACAGTTAAATGAAGTGATCTTCATCATTCTATTGAATGGTTATGGGTCTGAATGGTTATGGGTCTGAATTATTAACTGCTATAGTGTATTTAACATTCAGCAAACAAGAGCGTGCGTCCTTCGAATAGTCCATTGGTTTAAGAAATGCTACACTAGTCTATCTTTTCCTGGATGGGACTCCGAGAGCTAAGGAGCGTTTTGTAAGGAGAGAGACCCGCGGAGCACTGGTGCTAAGGTATTGGGCAAGAGGCAGAGGCTATAAGTGTCACTGTCGTTGAATGAGGAGGACCAAAGCACAGCGTGGTGGGCGTACATGTTCCTTTATTTCGTATGACGCTGACTAAAACAATAACCAATACAAAAAGAGAGAGAGAGGGAGAGAGAGAGAGAGAGAGAGACTGTGTGAGAGAGAGAGAGAGAGAGAGAGAGAGCGCTCACTGGTGCACTGAGTTAAACCAATGACAGAGGAGTGTTTTAAAACTCTGCAGCCGCAATTTAAAAATAATACTCTTTACAATTAAAAGTTAAGGTGACCCCTTAAAGCCAGAAGGAGATGTGTAGATTAGGTCTACACACTGAGATGACTGGTCTACACACTGAGATGACTGGTCTACATACTGTTAGCATGATGAGATGACTGGTCTACATACTGAGATGACTGGTCTACACATTGAGATGACTGGTCTACACACTGAGATGACTGGTCTACATACTGTTAGCATGATGAGATGACTGGTCTACATACTGAGATGACTGGTCTACATACTGTTAGCATGATGAGATGACTGGTCTACATACTGAGATGACTGGTCTACACATTGAGATGACTGGTCTACATACTGAGATGACTGGTCTACATACTGAGATGACTGGTCTACATACTGAGATGACTGGTCTACATACTGTTAGCATGATGAGATGACTGGTCTACATACTGTTAGCATGATGAGATGACTGGTCTACATACTGTTAGCATGATGAGATGACTGGTCTACATACTGAGATGACTGGTCTAAATACTGAGATGACTGGTCTACATACTGAGATGACTGGTCTACACACTGAGATGACTGGTCTACACACTGAGATGACTGGTCTACATACTGAGATGAATGGTCTACACACTGAGATGACTGGTCTACATACTGAGATGACTGGTCTACATACTGAGATGACTGGTCTACATACTGAGATGACTGGTCTACATACTGAGATGACTGGTCTACATACTGAGATGACTGGTCTACATACTGAGATGACTGGTCTACACACTGAGATGACTGGTCTACATACTGAGATGACTGGTCTACATACTGAGATGACTGGTCTACACACTGAGATGACTGGTCTACACACTGAGATGACTGGTCTACATACTGAGATGACTGGTCTACATACTGAGATGACTGGTCTACATACTGAGATGACTGGTCTACATACTGAGATGACTGGTCTACATACTGAGATGACTGGTCTACATACTGAGATGACTGGTCTACACACTGAGGATGACTGATCTACATACTGAGATGACTGGTCTACATACTGTTACCATGATGAGATGACTGGTCTACATACTGTTACCATGATGAGATGACTGGTCTACATACTGTTACCATGATGAGATAACTGGTCTACACACTGAGATGACTGGTATACATACTGTTACCATGATGAGATGACTGGTCTACATACTGAGATGACTGGTCTACATACTGAGATGACTGGTCTACATACTGAGATGACTGGTCTACATACTGTGATGACTGGTCTACACACTGAGATGACTGGTCTACATACTGTGATGACTGGTCTACACACTGAGATGACTGGTCTACATACTGAGATGACTGGTCTACATACTGAGAAGACTGGTCTACATACTGTGATGACTGGTCTACATACTGTGATGACTGGTCTACACACTGAGATGACTGGTCTACATACTGTGATGACTGGTCTACATACTGTGATGACTGGTCTACACACTGAGATGACTGGTCTACATACTGAGATGACTGGTCTACACACTGTTACCATGATGGGATGACTGGTCTACATACTGAGATGACTGGTCTACATACTGAGATGACTGGTCTACGTACTGAGATGACTGGTCTACATACTGAGATGACTGGTCTACATACTGTTAGCATGATGAGATGACTGGTCTACATACTGAGATGACTGGTCTACACATTGAGATGACTGGTCTACATACTGAGATGACTGGTCTACATACTGAGATGACTGGTCTACATACTGAGATGACTGGTCTACATACTGTTAGCATGATGAGATGACTGGTCTACATACTGTTAGCATGATGAGATGACTGGTCTACATACTGTTAGCATGATGAGATGACTGGTCTACATACTGAGATGACTGGTCTAAATACTGAGATGACTGGTCTACATACTGAGATGACTGGTCTACACACTGAGATGACTGGTCTACACACTGAGATGACTGGTCTACATACTGAGATGAATGGTCTACACACTGAGATGACTGGTCTACATACTGAGATGACTGGTCTACATACTGAGATGACTGGTCTACATACTGAGATGACTGGTCTACATACTGAGATGACTGGTCTACATACTGAGATGACTGGTCTACATACTGAGATGACTGGTCTACATACTGAGATGACTGGTCTACACACTGAGATGACTGGTCTACATACTGAGATGACTGGTCTACACACTGAGATGACTGGTCTACACACTGAGATGACTGGTCTACACACTGAGATGACTGGTCTACATACTGAGATGACTGGTCTACATACTGAGATGACTGGTCTACATACTGAGATGACTGGTCTACATACTGAGATGACTGGTCTACATACTGAGATGACTGGTCTACACACTGAGGATGACTGATCTACATACTGAGATGACTGGTCTACATACTGTTACCATGATGAGATGACTGGTCTACATACTGTTACCATGATGAGATGACTGGTCTACATACTGTTACCATGATGAGATAACTGGTCTACACACTGAGATGACTGGTATACATACTGTTACCATGATGAGATGACTGGTCTACATACTGAGATGACTGGTCTACATACTGAGATGACTGGTCTACATACTGAGATGACTGGTCTACATACTGTGATGACTGGTCTACACACTGAGATGACTGGTCTACATACTGTGATGACTGGTCTACACACTGAGATGACTGGTCTACATACTGAGAAGACTGGTCTACATACTGTGATGACTGGTCTACATACTGTGATGACTGGTCTACACACTGAGATGACTGGTCTACATACTGTGATGACTGGTCTACATACTGTGATGACTGGTCTACACACTGAGATGACTGGTCTACATACTGAGATGACTGGTCTACACACTGTTACCATGATGGGATGACTGGTCTACATACTGAGATGACTGGTCTACATACTGAGGTGACTGGTCTTCGTACTGAGATGACTGGTCTACATACTGAGATGACTGGTCTACATACTGTTACCATGATGAGATGACTGGTCTACATACTGAGATGACTGGTCTACATACTGAGATGACTGGTCTACATACTGGTACCATGATGAGATGACTGGTCTACATACTGAGATGACTGGTCTACATACTGAGATGACTGGTCTACATACTGAGATGACTGGTCTACATACTGAGATGACTGGTCTACATACTGTGATGACTGGTCTACACACTGAGATGACTGGTCTACATACTGTGATGACTGGTCTACACACTGAGATGACTGGTCTACATACTGAGAAGACTGGTCTACATACTGTGATGACTGGTCTACATACTGTGATGACTGGTCTACACACTGAGATGACTGGTCTACATACTGTGATGACTGGTCTACATACTGTGATGACTGGTCTACACACTGAGATGACTGGTCTACATACTGAGATGACTGGTCTACACACTGTTACCATGATGGGATGACTGGTCTACATACTGAGATGACTGGTCTACATACTGAGATGACTGGTCTACGTACTGAGATGACTGGTCTACATACTGAGATGACTGGTCTACATACTGTTACCATGATGAGATGACTGGTCTACATACTGAGATGACTGGTCTACATACTGAGATGACTGGTCTACATACTGGTACCATGATGAGATGACTGGTCTACATACTGAGATGACTGGTCTACATACTGAGATGACTGGTCTAAATACTGAGATGACTGGTCTACATACTGAGATGACTGGTCTACACACTGAGATGACTGGTCTACACACTGAGATGACTGGTCTACATACTGAGATGAATGGTCTACACACTGAGATGACTGGTCTACATACTGAGATGACTGGTCTACATACTGAGATGACTGGTCTACATACTGAGATGACTGGTCTACATACTGAGATGACTGGTCTACATACTGAGATGACTGGTCTACATACTGAGATGACTGGTCTACACACTGAGATGACTGGTCTACATACTGAGATGACTGGTCTACACACTGAGATGACTGGTCTACACACTGAGATGACTGGTCTACATACTGAGATGACTGGTCTACATACTGAGATGACTGGTCTACATACTGAGATGACTGGTCTACATACTGAGATGACTGGTCTACTTACTGAGATGACTGGTCTACATACTGAGATGACTGGTCTACACACTGAGGATGACTGATCTACATACTGAGATGACTGGTCTACATACTGTTACCATGATGAGATGACTGGTCTACATACTGTTACCATGAT
The DNA here is from genome assembly GCF_057628025.1 of Oncorhynchus mykiss. NCBI lineage: Eukaryota > Metazoa > Chordata > Actinopteri > Salmoniformes > Salmonidae > Oncorhynchus > Oncorhynchus mykiss. Next base: position 1,987,403 of record NC_143050.1, on the reverse strand, counting down.
GAGATGACTGGTCTACATACTGTTACCATGATGAGATAACTGGTCTACACACTGAGATGACTGGTATACATACTGTTACCATGATGAGATGACTGGTCTACATACTGAGATGACTGGTCTACATACTGAGATGACTGGTCTACATACTGAGATGACTGGTCTACATACTGTGATGACTGGTCTACACACTGAGATGACTGGTCTACATACTGTGATGACTGGTCTACACACTGAGATGACTGGTCTACATACTGAGATGACTGGTCTACATACTGAGAAGACTGGTCTACATACTGTGATGACTGGTCTACATACTGTGATGACTGGTCTACACACTGAGATGACTGGTCTACATACTGTGATGACTGGTCTACATACTGTGATGACTGGTCTACACACTGAGATGACTGGTCTACATACTGAGATGACTGGTCTACACACTGTTACCATGATGGGATGACTGGTCTACATACTGAGATGACTGGTCTACATACTGAGATGACTGGTCTACGTACTGAGATGACTGGTCTACATACTGAGATGACTGGTCTACATACTGTTAGCATGATGAGATGACTGGTCTACATACTGAGATGACTGGTCTACACATTGAGATGACTGGTCTACATACTGAGATGACTGGTCTACATACTGAGATGACTGGTCTACATACTGAGATGACTGGTCTACATACTGTTAGCATGATGAGATGACTGGTCTACATACTGTTAGCATGATGCGATGACTGGTCTACATACTGTTAGCATGATGAGATGACTGGTCTACATACTGAGATGACTGGTCTAAATACTGAGATGACTGGTCTACATACTGAGATGACTGGTCTACACACTGAGATGACTGGTCTACACACTGAGATGACTGGTCTACATACTGAGATGAATGGTCTACACACTGAGATGACTGGTCTACATACTGAGATGACTGGTCTACATACTGAGATGACTGGTCTACATACTGAGATGACTGGTCTACATACTGAGATGACTGGTCTACATACTGAGATGACTGGTCTACACACTGAGATGACTGGTCTACATACTGAGATGACTGGTCTACATACTGAGATGACTGGTCTACACACTGAGATGACTGGTCTACACACTGAGATGACTGGTCTACACACTGAGATGACTGGTCTACATACTGAGATGACTGGTCTACATACTGAGATGACTGGTCTACATACTGAGATGACTGGTCTACATACTGAGATGACTGGTCTACATACTGAGATGACTGGTCTACACACTGAGGATGACTGATCTACATACTGAGATGACTGGTCTACATACTGTTACCATGATGAGATGACTGGTCTACATACTGTTACTATGATGAGATGACTGGTCTACATACTGTTACCATGATGAGATAACTGGTCTACACACTGAGATGACTGGTATACATACTGTTACCATGATGAGATGACTGGTCTACATACTGAGATGACTGGTCTACATACTGAGATGACTGGTCTACATACTGAGATGACTGGTCTACATACTGTGATGACTGGTCTACACACTGAGATGACTGGTCTACATACTGTGATGACTGGTCTACACACTGAGATGACTGGTCTACATACTGAGATGACTGGTCTACATACTGAGAAGACTGGTCTACATACTGTGATGACTGGTCTACATACTGTGATGACTGGTGTACACACTGAGATGACTGGTCTACATACTGTGATGACTGGTCTACATACTGTGATGACTGGTCTACACACTGAGATGACTGGTCTACATACTGAGATGACTGGTCTACACACTGTTACCATGATGGGATGACTGGTCTACATACTGAGATGACTGGTCTACATACTGAGATGACTGGTCTACGTACTGAGATGACTGGTCTACATACTGTTACCATGATGAGATGACTGGTCTACATACTGAGATGACTGGTCTACATACTGAGATGACTGGTCTACATACTGGTACCATGATGAGATGACTGGTCTACATACTGAGATGACTGGTCTACATACTGAGATGACTGGTCTACATACTGAGATGGGCTGTCTGTCCCCACCCTGAGATGGGCTGTCTGCCCCCACCTTGAGATGTGCTGTCTGTCCTCCCACCCTGAGATGGGCTGTCTGTCCCCACCCTGAGATGGGCTGTTTGTCCTCCGACTCTGAGATGGACTGTCTGTCCCACACTGAGATGGGCTGTCTGTCCCCACCCTGAGATTGGCTGTCTGTCCCCACCCTGAGATGGGCTGTCTGTCCCCACCCTGAGATGGGCTGTCTGTCCTCCCACCCTGAGATGGGCTGTCTGTCCCCACCCTGAGATGGGCTGTCTGTCCCCACCCTGAGATGGGCTGTCTGTCCTCCCACTCTGAGATGGGCTGTCTGTCCTCCCACCCTGAGATGTGCTGTCTGTCCTCCCACCCTGAGATGGGCTGTCTGTCCTCCCACTCTGAGATGGGCTGTCTGTCCTCCCACCCTGAGATGGGCTGTCTGTCACCACCCTGAGACTGGCTGTCTGTCACCACCCTGAGATGGTCTGTCTGTCACCACCCTGAGATGGTCTGTTCCACCCTGAGATGGATTGTCTGTCCCCCAGCCTGAGATGGGCTGTCTGTCCCCACCCTGAGATGGGCTGTCTGTCTCCACCCTGAGATTGTCTGTCTGTCCTCCCACCCTGAGATGGGCTGTCTGTCTCCACCCTGAGATGGGCTGTCTGTCCCCACCCTGAGATGGGCTGTCTGTCCCCACCCTGAGATGGGCTGTCTGTCCCCACCCTGAGATGGACTGTCTGTCACCACCCTGAGATGGGCTGTCTGTACTCACCCTGAGATGGGCTGTCTGTCACCACCCTGAGATGGGCTGTCTGTCCCTCCACCCTGAGATGGGCTGCCTGTCCCCAAACTGAGATGGGCTGCCTGTCCCCACACTGAGATGGGCTGTCTGTCCCCACCCCGAGATGGGCTGTGGTTTTGTATGGCAAATCTCAGTTGTTATCTGGTTCCCGTTCAACCCTGTTCCACTGATCCCTTGGCCAAAAGTAGTTTCATTTTGTTATTAAAATTCATTTAAAAAAAGTTGTATAAATAAATATTTTGAGATCTGCCCACAGACTGCCTGCAATAACTCCACCCCTGCTTTAACACCACTGCACGAACACACACTTGTATAACTGTGTACATGTCTGAAGCAGCCAGTGTGTTTCATTGCTGCGTGACTGAACCAGACTGATGGTTCTATTGTTCTACAGCCAACCAGACTGATGGTTCTATTGTTCTACAGCCAACCAGACTGATGGTTCTATTGTTCTACAGCCAACCAGACTCTGGTTCTATTGTTCCACAGCCAACCAGACTGATGGTTCTATTGTTCCACAGCCAACCAGACTGATGGTTCTATTGTTCTACAGCCAACCAGACTCTGGTTCTATTGTTCCACAGCCAACCAGACTGATGGTTCTATTGTTCTACAGCCAACCAGACTCTGGTTCTATTGTTCCACAGTCAACCAGACTGATGGTTCTATTGTTCTACAGCCAACCAGACCCTGGTTCTATTGTTCTACAGACAACCAGACTGATGGTTCTATTGTTCTACAGCCAACCAGACCCTGGTTCTATTGTTCTACAGACAACCAGACTGATGGTTCTATTGTTCTACAGCCAACAAGACTGATGGTTCTATTGTTCTACATCCAACCAAACCCTGGTTCTATTGTTTCACAGCCAACCAGACTGATGGTTCTATTGTTCTACAGCCAACCAGACCTTGGTTCTATTGTTCTACAGCCAACCAGACCCTGGTTCTATTGTTCTACAGCCAACCAGACTGATGGTTCTATTGTTCTACAGCCAACAAGACTGATGGTTCTATTGTTCTACATCCAACCAAACCCTGGTTCTATTGTTTCACAGCCAATCAGACTGATGGTTCTATTGTTCTACAGCCAACCAGACCATGCCTCCTCACAACTCTACAACAGACGGTTCACACTTCAATGAGGACATACAAAAACACTCATGAAATAACTTAAAGAAACAGAGAAGGACAAATAAATCAATAAAACAAGTAACCTTTTGAGAAAAGGAGGCGTGGATCTATAATCTAGACACGTGTGGGGGCAGAGAGAGGAAGGGGGTGTGTTGTGTGTTAAAGAGGTGGGTTATATAATAGAAGTGAATCAGAGGAGGAGTAAGAGAAGAAGTTGATGAAGAGTTTTAGAGGAGAGTTGAAGGAGAGAGCAGAGAGGACGGGGAGAGAGCAGAGAGGAGAGGGAGAGAGCAGAGAGGAGATGGAGAGAGCAGAGAGGAGAGGGAGAGAGCAGAGAGGACAGGGAGAGAGCAGAGAGGAGAGGGAGAGAGCAGAGAGGAGAGGGAGAGAGCAGAGAGGACAGGGAGAGAGCAGCGAGGAGAGGGAGAGAGCAGAGAGGAGAGGGAGAGAGCAGAGAGGACAGGGAGAGAGCAGAGAGGAGAGAGGAGAGAGCAGAGAGGAGAGGGAGAGAGCAGAGAGGAGAGGGAGTGATTTGATTTGATATGACATTTGTAATGTCTTTATTGTTTTGAAACTTCTGTATGTGTGATGTTTACTGTTAATTTTTATTGTTTATTTCACTTTATATATTTACTTTATATATTATCTACCTCACTTGCTTTGGCAATGTTAACACATGTTTCCCATGCCAATAAAGCCCTTGAATTTAGCAGTGAGCAGTGAGGAGAGAGGAGAGAGCAGAGAGGACAGGGAGAGAGCAGAGAGGAGAGGGAGAGAGCAGAGAGGACAGGGAGAGAGCAGAGAGGAGAGAGCAGAGAGGACAGGGAGAGAGCAGATTGGAGAGGGAGAGAGCAGAGAGGAGAGAGCAGAGAGGACAGGGAAAGAGCAGAGAGGAGAGGGAGAGAGCAGAGAGGAGAGGGAGAGAGCAGAGAGGAGAGGGAGAGAGCAGAGAGGACAGGGAGAGAGCAGTGAGGAGAGAGCAGAGAGGACAGGGAGAGAACAGAGAGGAGAGGGAGAGAGCAGAGAGGAGAGGGAGAGAGCAGAGAGGAGAGGGGAGAGAGATAGAGCAGAGAGGAGAGAGCAGAGAGGACAGGGAGAGAGCAGAGAGGAGAGGGAGAGAGCAGAGAGGAGAGTGAGAGAGCAGAGAGGAGAGGGAGAGAGCAGAGAGGAGAGGGAGAGAGCAGAGATGACAGGGAGAGAGCAGTGAGGAGAGAGGAGAGAGCAGAGAGGACAGGGAGAGAGCAGAGAGGAGAGGGAGAGAGCAGAGAGGAGAGGGAGAGAGCAGAGAGGAGAGGGAGAGAGCAGAGAGGACAGGGAGAGAGCAGTGAGGAGAGAGGAGAGAGCAGAGAGGACAGGGAGAGAGCAGAGAGGAGAGGGAGAGAGCAGAGAGGAGAGGAAGAGAGAGGAGAGGGAGAGAGCAGAGAGGAGAGGGAGAGAGCAGAGATGACAGGGAGAGAGCAGAGAGGAGAGGGAGAGAGCAGAGAGGAGAGAGCAGAGAGGACAGGGAGAGAGCAGTGAGGAGAGAGCAGAGAGGACAGGGAGAGAGCAGAGAGGAGAGTGAGAGAGCAGAGAGGAGAGGGAGAGAGCAGAGAGGACAGGGAGAGAGCAGTGAGGAGAGAGCAGAGAGGACAGGGAGAGAGCAGAGAGGAGAGGGAGAGAGCAGAGAGGAGAGGGAGAGAGCAGAGAGGACAGGGAGAGAGCAGTGAGGAGAGAGGAGAGAGCAGAGAGGACAGGGAGAGAGCAGAGAGGAGAGGGAGAGAGCAGAGAGGAGAGTGAGAGAGCAGAGAGGAGAGTGAGAGAGCAGAGATGACAGGGAGAGAGCAGTGAGGAGAGAGGAGAGAGCAGAGAGGACAGGGAGAGAGCAGAGAGGAGAGGGAGGGGAGAGAGAGAGAGAGAGGTGGAGGGAGATGGGAGTGGAGAGAGTGGTAGATGGAGGGGAGATGGAGGGAAGAGAGAGTTGGAGATGGAGTGGAGAGAGTGGTAGATGGAGAGGGGAGATGGAGGGAAGAGAGAGAGATGGAGATGGAGTGGAGAGAGTGGTAGATGGAGTGGAGAGAGGGAGATGGAGGGAAGAGATGGAGATGATGTGGAGAGAGTGGTAGATAAGGAAGAGGGGGAGATGGATGGGAGAGAGAGAGATGAGGAAGATGGGGATATGAGGTGGAGATGAGGAAGAGGTGGGAGATGGAGGGAAGAGAGAGGGAGGTGAGGAAGAGGGGGAGATGAGGAAGAGGGGAGATGAGGAAGAGGGGGGGGGGAGCAGTTAGATGGAACACAGACACACTACACAACAAGGGTTGAATCAGTTACCATGGGAACAGAGCTAGTTAAATACAGTTCTCAGGGTGTTTCTTTGTTAAATGACCTCACTCAGGACTTTAAAGAACAACACAGACAGACGCAACATTTGCACCACGAGGGAAAATATATCTGGGTATAATTTTTACGATAAAGATTGGTACGTTGTTAAGTTAGACTACAGTGGGTTTCAACAGGACTGTATACTGTATTTACAGTGGGGTGAAAGGTCATGCATCCTTGATGAAGTTGGACAAAAATGACTATATAAAACGTATACGTCAAATACCTGTTCACATTTATTTATTATATTATATTAGTCGTAAATAAATCGCTTAGAGAAGTAGATTTAGTTTAACAAGTACTGTTAAACACATTTAATGATGTACTCCTCTGTTTTCAATACCTCACATTTTGAGAATAACGGCATTGAGACTTTTACAAACCAATCGTGAGTTGGAGAACACAGTTAGGTGGGCTCTCAGATCATTCCTTCATACAGAATGGATGGGAGAGAGAGGGAGATGGAGGGGAGAGAGGGAGATGGAGGGGAGAGAGTTGGGGATGGAGGGGAGAGAGAGGGAGATGGAGGGGAGAGAGTTGGGGATGGAGGGGAGAGAGTTGGGGATGGAGGGGAGAGAGAGGCAGATGGAGGGAAGAGAGAGGGAGATGGAGGGGAGAGAGAGGGAGATGGAGGGGAGAGAGAGGCAGATGGAGGGAAGAGAGAGGGAGATGGAGGGGAGAGAGAGGGAGATGGAAGGGAGAGAGAGGGAGATGGAGGGGAGAGAGAGGGAGATGGAGGGGAGAGAGAGGCAGATGGAGGGAAGAGAGAGGGAGATGGAGGGGAGAGAGAGGGAGATGGAGGGGAGAGAGTTGGGGATGGAGGGGAGAGAGAGGCAGATGGAGGGAAGAGAGAGGGAGATGGAGGGGAGAGAGAGGGAGATGGAGGGGAGAGAGAGGGAGATGGAGGGGAGAGAGAGGGAGGGAGATGGAGGGGGAGAGAGGGAGATGGAGGGGAGAGAGAGAGGTGGAGGGAAGAGAGAGAGGGAGATGGAGGGGAGCGATAGGGAGATGGAGGGGAGAGAGTTGGGGATGGAGGGGAGAGAGAGAGGTGGAGGGAAGAGAGAGAGGGAGATGGAGGGGAGCGATAGGGAGAAAGAGGGGAGAGAACGGGAGGGAGATGGAGGGGAGAGAGAGAGGGAGATGGAGGGGAGAGAGGGAGATGGAGGGGAGGATAGGGAGATGGAGGTGAGAGGGAGGGGAGATAGAGAGGGAGATGGAGAGAGAGAGGGAGATGGAGAGAGAGAGGGAGATGGAGAGAGAGAGGGAGATGGAGGGGAGATGGAGGTGAGAGGGAGGGGAGAGAGAGGGAGATGGAGAGAGAGAGGGAGATGGAGGGGAGAGATAGGGAGATGGAGGTGAGAGAGAGGGAGATGGAGGGGAGAGAGAGGCAGATGGAGGTGAGAGAGAGGCAGATGGAGGGGAGAGAGAGGGAGATGGAGGGGAGAGAGAGGGAGATGGAGGGGAGAGAGAGGGAGATGGAGGGGAGAGAGAGGGAGATGGAGGGGAGAGAGAGGGAGATGGAGGGGAGAGAGAGGGAGATGGAGGGGAGAGAGAGGGAGATGGAGGGGAGAGAGAGGGAGATGGAGGGGAGAGAGAGGGAGATGGAGGGGAGAGAGAGGGAGATGGAGGGGAGAGAGAGGAAGATGGAGAGAGAGAGAGGGAGATGGAGGGGAGAGAGAGGGAGATGGAGGGGAGAGAGAGGAAGATGGAGAGAGAGAGAGGGAGATGGAGAGGAGAGAGAGGAAAGGAAGAGGATAAGTTCATTAGAGTTACAGTAACTGCAACTCAGATTGAAGCCCAAATAAATGCTTCACAGAGTTCAAGTAACAGACACATCTCAACATCAACTGTTCAGAGGAGACTGTGTGAATCAGACCTTTATGGTTGAATTGCTGCAAAGAAACCCCTACTAAAGGACACCAATAAGAAGAAGAGACTTGCTTGGGCCAAGAAACACGAGTAATCTACATTAGACCGGTGGAAATCTGTTCTTCGGTCTAGAGTCCAAATTGGAGATTTTTGGTTCCAACCGGCGTGTCTTTGTGAGACGAGGTGTGGGTGAACGGATGATCTCCGCATGTGTATTTCCCACCGTGAAGCATGGAGGAGGAGGTGTTATGTTATTGGGGTGCTTAACAACGTACCAATCTTTATCGTAAAAATTATACCCAGATATATTTTCCCTCATGATGCAAATGTTGCGTCTGTCTGTGTTGTTCTTTAAAGTCCTGAGTGAGGTCATTTAACAAAGAAACACCCTGAGAACTGTATTTAACTAGCTCTGTTCCCATGGTAACTGATTCAACCCTTGTTGTGTAGTGTGTGTGTTCCATCTAACTGCTCCCCCGCTCTTCCTCATCTGCCCTCTCTTCTTCATCTCCCTCCTCTTCCTCATCTCCCCTCGTCCTCATCTCCCTCTCTCTCCCCTCCATCTCCCTCTCTTTTCACTCCATCTCCCTCTCTCTTCCCTTCATCTGTGGCGGGCCTCATGAGAGCCTTATCCTCTTCCTCTTCCTGTGACGGTCCTAATGAGAGCCTTATCCTATTCCTCTTCCTGTGACGGTCCTCATGAGAGCCGTATCCTCTTCCTCTTCCTGTTACGGTCCTCATGAGAGCCTTATCCTCTTCCTCTTCCTGTGACGGTCCTCATGAGAGCCTTATCCTCTTCCTCTTCCTGTGACGGTCCTCATGAGAGCCTTATCCTCTTCCTCTTCCTGTGACGGTCCTCATGAGAGCCTTATCCTCTTCCTGTGACGGTCCTCATGAGAGCCTTATCCTCTTCATCTTCCCGTTACGGTCCTCATGAGAGCCTTATCCTCTTCCTCTTCCTGTGACGGTCCTCATGAGAGCCCTATCCTCTTCCTCTTCCTGTGACGGTCCTCATGAAAGCCTTATCCTCTTCCTCTTCCTGTTACAGTCCTCATGAGAGCCTTATCCTATTCCTCTTCCTGTGACGGTCCTCATGAGAGCCTTATCCTCTTCCTCTTCCTGTTACGGTCCTCATGAGAGCCTTATCCTCTTCCTCTTCCTGTGACGGTCCTCATGAGAGCCTTATCCTCTTCCTCTTCCTGTGACGGTCCTCATGAGAGCCTTATCCTCTTCCTCTTCCTGTGACGGTCCTCATGAGAGCCTTATCCTCTTCCTCTTCCTGTGACGGTCCTCATGAGAGCCTTATCCTCTTCCTCTTCCTGTGACGGTCCTCATGAGAGCCTTATCCTCTTCCTCTTCCTGTGACAGTCCTCATGAGAGCCTTAACCTCTTCCTCTTCCTGTGACGGTCCTCATGAGAGCCTTATCCTCTTCCTCTTCCTGTGACGGTCCTCATGAGAGCCTTATCCTCTTCCTCTTCCTGTGACGGTCCTCATGAGAGCCTTATCCTCTTCCTCTTCCTGTGACGGTCCTCATGAGAGCCTTATCCTCTACCTCTACCTCTTTTTCATGTCTTAAAGTAATGATGGACTGTCGTTTCTCTTTGCTTATTTGAGCTGTTCTTGCCATAATATGGACTTGGTCTTTTACCAAATAGGGCCATCTTCTGTATACCACCCCTACCTTGTCACAACACAACTGATTGACTCAAACACATTAAGAAGGAACGAAATTCCACAAGTTAACGTTTACCAAGGCACACCTGTTAATTGAAATGCATTCCAGGTGACTACCTCATGAAGCTGGTTGAGAGAATGCCAAGTGTGTTCAAAGCTGTCATCAAGGCAAAGGGTAGGTGCTTGGAAGAATCTCAAATATATAATATACGTTGATTTGTTTAACACTTTCTTTGTTACTACCTGATTCCATATGTGTTCTGTCATAGTTTTGATGTCTTCACTATTATTCTACAATGTTGACAATAGTACAAATTGAAGAAAACCCTTGAATGAGTAGGTGTTCTAAAACTTTTGAATGGTAGAGCAGAAGTTAAACAAAATTCAAATTCCTATTCCAAATGATTCTCAATGCAAAGAGTTTTAGATTTGGACGTTCAGTGTACTGTAATTGATTGACTGGAATGAAAAATGAATTGACCTCAACCCTGCTAATAATCGTCTTTACCAAACAGGTAAAAAAGGTTCTTGACTGAGTGTCTGTAAAAAAAACATGGTTGGATGAGGACAACACCCCACAAAGCCGTTTTGCTTACCTTGGCTGAGGCATCGAACCAACCCACGAAGCCATTGACTTTACAGAACTGGTCCATCTTCATGCCCTTGTTGGTCAGAACCTCCCTCCCCTGAGCACACTTGTTAGCCAATAGGACAGTGGTGATGCTCTGTCCAATAGCCAATAGGACAGTGGCGATGCTCTGTCCAATAGCCAATAGGACAGTGGCGATGCTCTGTCCAACAGCCAATAGGACAGTGGCGATGCTCTGTCCAATAGCCAATAGGACAGTGGCGATGCTCTGTCCAATAGCCAATAGGACAGTGGCGATGCTCTGTCCAATAGCCAATAGGACAGTGGCGATGCTCTGTCCAATAGCCAATAGGACAGTGGCGATGCTCTGTCCAATAGCCAATAGGACAGTGGCGATGCTCTGTCCAATAGCCAATAGGACAGTGGCGATGCTCTGTCCAACAGCCAATAGGACAGTGGCGATGCTCTGTCCAACAGCCAATAGGACAGTGGCGATGCTCTGTCCAACAGCCAATAGGACAGTGGCGATGCTCTGTCCAACAGCCAATAGGACAGTGGCGATGCTCTGTCCAACAGCCAATAGGACAGTGGCGATGCTCTGTCCAATAGCCAATAGGACAGTGGTGATGCTCTGTCCAACAGCCAATAGGACAGTGGCGATGCTCTGTCCAATAGCCAATAGGACAGTGGCGATGCTCTGTCCAATAGCCAATAGGACAGTGGCGATGCTCTGTCCAACAGCCAATAGGACAGTGGCGATGCTCTGTCCAATAGCCAATAGGACAGTGGCGATGCTCTGTCCAATAGCCAATAGGACAGTGGTGATGCTCTGTCCAATAGCCAATAGGACAGTGGCGATGCTCTGTCCAATAGCCAATAGGACAGTGGCGATGCTCTGTCCAATAGCCAATAGGACAGTGGCGATGCTCTGTCCAACAGCCAATAGGACAGTGGCGATGCTCTGTCCAATAGCCAATAGGACAGTGGCGATGCTCTGTCCAACAGCCAATAGGACAGTGGCGATGCTCTGTCCAACAGCCAATAGGACAGTGGCGATGCTCTGTCCAACAGCCAATAGGACAGTGGCGATGCTCTGTCCAACAGCCAATAGGACAGTGGCGATGCTCTGTCCAACAGCCAATAGGACAGTGGCGATGCTCTGTCCAATAGCCAATAGGACAGTGGCGATGCTCTGTCCAATAGCCAATAGGACAGTGGTGATGCTCTGTCCAATAGCCAATAGGACAGTGGCGATGCTCTGTCCAATAGCCAATAGGACAGTGGCGATGCTCTGTCCAATAGCCAATAGGACAGTGGCGATGCTCTGTCCAACAGCCAATAGGACAGTGGCGATGCTCTGTCCAATAGCCAATAGGACAGTGGCGATGCTCTGTCCAATAGCCAATAGGACAGTGGCGATGCTCTGTCCAATAGCCAATAGGACAGTGGCGATGCTCTGTCCAATAGCCAATAGGACAGTGGCGATGCTCTGTCCAATAGCCAATAGGACAGTGGCGATGCTCTGTCCAACAGCCAATAGGACAGTGGCGATGCTCTGTCCAATAGCCAATAGGACAGTGGCGATGCTCTGTCCAACAGCCAATAGGACAGTGGCGATGCTCTGTCCAACAGCCAATAGGACAGTGGCGATGCTCTGTCCAACAGCCAATAGGACAGTGGCGATGCTCTGTCCAATAGCCAATAGGACAGTGGCGATGCTCTGTCCAATAGCCAATAGGACAGTGGCGATGCTCTGTCCAACAGCCAATAGGACAGTGGCGATGCTCTGTCCAACAGCCAATAGGACAGTGGCGATGCTCTGTCCAACAGCCAATAGGACAGTGGCGATGCTCTGTCCAACAGCCAATAGGACAGTGGCGATGCTCTGTCCAACAGCCAATAGGACAGTGGCGATGCTCAGTCCAATAGAGGATAGGTAAATAATATGACTCTAAAAAGGGGATTCTACTAAACATACAGAATTGTTTTAAGAAGGAAGGTCACACCATGGGTAATTTTTACATTTTATTTTGAATAAAAAAATAAAATAAAACAAACAAACAATTAATGCATGTAGAGCGGAATTAGGCCGATACCCGCTAATTATCAAAATATAGAAAAGAGACGTTAAATTCTTCAACCACCTAAAAGTAAGTGAGATAAACAGTGAGATAAACCATGAGATATAAACCATAAACCATGAGAGAGATAAACTACTAGTCTACTAACCTCCGGCCCTGTACAGCCATCAGTACACAAACCTGGACTTCATCATCACCTTGACTACCTTCCCTTTAATTAGCCCTCAGTAGCCTCAGTCATCAGGCAGTATTGGTTTGCTTTCATGTTCAGTACTCATCCCCTGGTTTGGTCATTTGCCTGGCATCATTGTTATTAAATAAACTCTCCTTCTGCATCTGCTTCCTGACTCCTACGTATACGTGACAGAATACTGCCTTGGAAGAAGGACAACACCATCTTCCAGAAGGTTCAGGAACAGGGTCATCAACACCACAGCCAGCTGGCGCAACTGAGTACGGCCACGGAGGAGGTCCTCCGCGTTCTCCACCGCCTCGACACCACCCGCGAGGTTCTCCATACCCCCATCGGAGGGCCTCCTGCCATGGGTTGTCACAGTGAGCCAGTCCCCTAGCCTACCCAGCCGTCCACCCAGGTCAGCGATGCCCTACTGTCCTTTCCAGAGCGGTACCTCTCCTGTGAGAGGTTCATGGCTCTGTTCAGGGTGGTCTTCGACCATCAACCAGAGAGCAGAGAGGGAGGTGAGCGACTTCTCCAACTCCAGTGTGGAGTACGCCCTCACCTTTCAGACTGCGGCAGTCTCCAGTGGGTGAAATGAGCTGACGCTCCGCACTCTCTTCCGGAGAGATTTACGCGAAGAGGTCCAGATAGAGAAGCACACATCACGATGGCGATCCGTCTGGATAACCTTCTTCAGTAGCGCCGGTTTCCACCTCGCCACTTGCCTCCCTACTTTGGCTGTCCTGAGGCCTGAACCCATGGAGGTAAGGGCCACACACCTCGCCCAGGCAGAGTGGCGCCGTCGGAGACTGTTGGGACTCTGTCCCTATTGTGGCCAGGAGGGGCACCAGCTTTAGCTGGGGCATTAGACATTCCTACCTGGAGTAAACTAGGGCAGAGGGATCTTTCGTCATCGTTAGGTGTGAGTATTCCATCATCATCATTTTCCACCGACACTTTCTGGTTCCCATTTTACTGGCTGGCTGTCCCTCAGGTGTTGTCCCTATAGCTCCACTGGACTCCGGTGCCACAGAAAATGTAATTGACCCTCGCCTCCTCCCTGAACATGACCTCGTAACTGCTCTCCTCTCATTTTCTGGTCCGAACACTGGATAAGCAACCCTTGGGATCTGGCACAATCATGCAATCATCACAAGCACTACTCACCCTCAACATGGGACACAAGCACCAGGAAATCCTTCCCTTCCTCATCATCATCACCACCCGTAAACAAAGTCACCCTCTGCCTCCCGTGGCTCCACCCCACCATCTCCTGGATTTTGAATTTTAATTTAAAAAATGTTAACCTTTATTTAACAAGGCAAGTCTGTTAAAACCTCTTACAGCTACCCCCCTACTTTTTTCAATTTCCGCCTGAAGACATACCCAAATCTAACTAGCTCAGGCTCAGAACCAAGGATATGCATATTCTTGATTTCATTTGAAAGAAAACACTCTGAAGTTTGTGTAAATGTGAATTGAATGTAGGAGAATATAACACAATAGATCTGGTTTAGATAATACAATGAAAAAAACATACATTTTTTAATTTTTATTGTTGTATCATCATCTTTAAAATGAACAGGACAAAACAAACATTCAGATAGGATGATGAGGACAATTTCAGTGAAAAACATAAGAGGGCAACAGTACTTGTGCAAAGTTTCAGAATGATAACTTCCAAAATGAGTGTGCTACATGAAAGCTCTACAAGTGGCCAAATACATTATACATTTTGAATGGAATAACTATATACAAAATACCAAAATGGTATTCTAACACACACCCCCAAAAAATGGAGAAAAAACATGAAGAAAATATATACATTTACAAAATAACACTTTCAATATATATATTATATATATATTATACTCAGTCCTCTACACAATATTGTGCTGCTGATGCCAGGTGCCATAGCAGTCTCTTTCTGCTGTAAAGCAGAGGGTCACCAAGCATGTGGTGCAGGTGATGGGGGACTTCATTTTGCAACGAACACAGCGACGCCTCCATGCTGTGCCCTTTTGGCCCTGAGGCACATCCAATGCCCGGCAGAAATACATTTGGGCAGATGAACACCACTTGTGGCAGGAGCTGGATGAACCAGCTTCAGTGGGGGATGGACACCTTGGCCCTGGGGGCTGCCATTTGGAGTCAGTGTCACTTTGAAAGAAAATGTTCAGTAGTTTCACATATGAGCCCTGTGTCAACAGATATATATAGAGTACAGGGAACATAAGGTTGAATATATTATTATAGACTTGCTAGATCTACTGTTTCATTTATATTATGACATTTCAGCTAGATCTACTGTCTATTTTATATTATGACATTTCAGCTAGATCTACTGTCTCTATTATATTATGACAGACCAGCTAGATCGACTGTCTTTATTATTACAACAGACCAGCTGTATCTACTGTCTCCATTTCACTTTGGCCATTGTTGTGGGCCTGCCCTCCCCTCAACAGCCTCAAATAGTCTATTTCATTTCACAATCAATATTTTATATTATTAATTTCAAACAACGGCATTGGCATGAGAAAAACTTACCAGTCCAAAACGATGTCCTCTCCGTTCAAAAAATATTTCTCCATTTGGGAATCGCTAAATGAATCGTCCTCCAACAATCTCTGTCTCATTTTCCCAATCAATTTCTTCTAAAATTGTGTGTACATCTGTATATCTAGACTTAGATGTAGCTTCCCTGACTTAGTCGCCATACTGATTGATACATAAACAGCTGAATATGCTCTTTACTAAAACAATGCTGTGCACAACATGCGTGGCTCCTTCCGGTATGAATCGTCAATGGCGAATTACCTTCTTTATACCGGAGTTTACGACATGGGTTGGTCTTCCAACACATAAGCATTACATATTGCCGTTTACCTCAGCTCATTGGCTATCTACCTAGCTAGATTTCAAGACGATCATTGGTCATTGGGTTAAAATACAGTCAATCAACGAAACAGCGGTCATATCATTGGTGCAGAATGATGTCATTACTTGTTGTCTTCAAAACGGTTTCTTTCAGTCAATACGTCCCGCGAAATGACCCATCAAGTTTGGTTGTGTTACAAACAAACCAGTTCATTGCAATGAAACCAAACGTGACTGGAAAAGTCACATTTTGTGTGTGTATTTACATCGAATGTATCGTCGAAAATGGAATAAGACGGAATTCACGACACAAGCGATTCACAAAATGTTTCGTGTTAGGCTATAAAAGTGGATTTTATCAAACAAAAGACCATTCATTGTGTAACAATGAGCATTGGGATTGTAAACAGAGGAAGATAGTCAAAGGTAAACTATTTATTTTATTGCAGTTTGTGATTTTGTTACGCCTGTGCTGGTTGAAATAGTTGTTTTTATGGGGCTCTATCCTCAGATAATCGCATCGTAATCTTTCGCAGTAAATCCTTTTTTAAATCTGACAACACAGTTGGATTAGCAAGATTCTAGGCTTTCGAAACATGTGAGACACTTGTATTTTCATGAATGTTTAATATGACTATTTATGTAGCGATCACCGTATGTTGTCGAATTTCATCCCGCTAACGGGTTCTGTGCTCAGAGAAGTTAATGCAACCGCTGTGTCAGATTTCTAAAAAGCTTTACAGAAAAAGCAAACCATGCAATAATCTGAGTACGGCGTTCAGAGACCCAACAAGCCAAAAAGATATCCACCACATTGTGCAGTCAACAGTCAGAAATAACATTATAAATATTCACTTACCTTTGATCTTCATCAGAATGCACTCACAGGAATCTCAGTTCCACAATAAACGTTTGTTTTGTTCGATAATGTCCATCATTTATGTCCAAATAGCTCCTTTTGTTAGTGAGTTTGGTAAACAAATCAAACCTCACGAAGCGCGTTCACTAGGAGCAGACGAAATGTACAAAAGTTCCTTTACAGTCCGTAGAAACATGTCAAACGATGTATAGAATCAATCTTTAGGATGTTTTTAACAAAAATCTTCAATAATGTTCCAACTGGAGAATTCCTTTGTCTGTAGAATTTTTATGGAACAGAGCTCGCTCTCACGTGAACGAGCGTCACCAGCACTTGGCTCTCTGGCAGACCTCATTCCCCTCTCATTCCCCCCTCCTTCACAGTAGAAGCATCAAACAAGGTTCTAAAGACTGTTGACATCTAGTGGAAGCCTCCAATATCCCACTGTATCTTCAATAGGGAATGAGTTGAAAAACGACCAACCTCAGATTTCCCACTTCCCGGTTGGATTTCTTTCTCCGGTTTTTGCCTGCTATATGAGTCACAGACATCATTCAAACAGTTTTAGAAACTTCAGAGTGTTTCCTATCCAAATTTACTAATAATATGCATATATGAGCAACTGGGACTGAGTAGCAGGCAGTTTACTCTGGTTACCTCTGGGCACCTTATTCATCCAAGCTACTCAATATTGCGAATCAGGAAGTACCAGTGACTTGCTCAACACGGAAGTGGTCAGATGATGTGGATGCTACACTGCAGGACTGTTTTGCAGCTGGAATATGTTCTGGGATTCATCCAATGGCATTGAGGAATACACCACCTCAGTCACCGGCTTCATCAATAAGTGCATCGATGACGTTGCGTGGATATCCCAATTAGAAGCCATGGATAACAGGCAACATCTGCACCGAGCTAAAGGCTAGTGTCTTGCTCCCTTTCAAGGAGCAAGACACTAATCCGGATGCTTATAAGAAATCCCGCTATGCCCTCAGACGGACAGGCAAAGCGTCAATACAGGACTAAGATTGAATCCTACACCGGCTCCGATGCTCGTTGGATGTGGCAGGGCTTCAAACTATTACGGACTACAGAGGGAAACCCAACCGTGAGCTTCCCAGTGACGCGAGCCTAGCAGACGAGCTAAATGCCTTTTGTGCTCGCTTCGAGGCTGAATCAATCAAATTTGTATCAAATGTATTTATAAAGCCCTTTTGACATCAGCCAATTTCACTAAGTGCTATACAGAAACCCAGCCTAAAACCCCAAACAGCAAGCAATGCAGATGTAGAAGCATGGTGGCTTGGAAAAACTCCCTACAAAGGCAGGAACCGAGGAAAAAACCTAGAGAGGAACCAGGATCTGAGGGGTGGCCAGTCCTTTTCTGACTGTGCCGAGATTATAACAGTACATGGCCAATATGTTCAAAGGTTCATAGATGACCAGCACTATCAAATAATAATACAATTCACAGTGGTTGTAGAGGGTGCAACAGGTCAGCACCTCATGAGTAAATGTCAGTTGGCTTTTCATAGTCGAGCATTCATAGTTAGAGACAGCAGGTGCGGTAGAGAGAGAGAGTCAAAAACAGCAGGTCCGGAACAAGGTAGCACATCCAGTGAACAGCTCAGGGTTCCAGCAGGCAGAACAGTTGAAACTGGAACAGCAGCATGAATTCCAGGACTCAGGTTCTCTGGGAGGGGAGGGAGAGATGACTAGAGGGAGCATACTTAAATTCACACAGGACACCGGATAAGACAGGAGAAATACTACAGATATAGCAGACTGACCCTAGCCCCCCGACACATAAACTACTGCATCATAAATACTGGAGGCTGATACAGGAAAACTCTGAAACATCCATGAGAGCACCAGCTGTTCCGGATGACTGTGTGATCACGCTCTTTGTAGCCGATGTGAGCGAGACCTTTAAACAGGTTAACATTCACAAAGCCGCGAGGCCAGATGGATTACCAGGATTACCAGGAAAGTGTCTTTACTGGCATTTTCAACCTCTCCTTGACCGAGTTTGTAATACCTACATGTTTCAAGCAGACCACCACAGTCCCGGTGCCCTAGAAAGCTAAGGTAACCTGCCTAAATGATTACCGCCCCGTAGCACTCACGTCGGTAGCCATGAAGTGCTTTGAAAGGCTAATCATGGCTCACATCAACATCATCATCCCAGACACCCTAGCCCCACTCCAATTCGCATACCTCCCCAACAGATCTACAGATGATGCAGTCTATTGCACTCCACACTTCCTTTTCACACCTGGACGAAAGGAAGACCTATGTGAGAATGCTGTTCATTGACCACAGCTCAGCGTTCAACACCATAGTGCCCACAAAGGTCATCACTAAGCTAAGGACCCTGGGATTAAACCCCTCCATCTGCAACTGGATCCTGGACTGCCTGACGGGCTGAGCCCCAGGAGGTAAGGGTAGGTAACAAGACATCTGCTTCGCTGGCCCTCAACACAGGGACCCTCAAGGGTGCTTAGTCCCCTCCTGTACTCCCTGTTCACCCATGACTGCGTGGTCAAGCACGATTCCAACACCATCATTAAGTTTGCTGATGACACAGCGGTCACCGACAACGATGAGACAGCCTATAGGGAGGAGGTCAGAGAACTGGCAGTGTGGTGCCAGGATAACAACCTCTCCCTCAATGTGATCAAGACGAAGAAGATGATCATGGACTACAGGAAAAGGAGGGCCGAGCACGCCCCCCATTAACATCGACCGTGCTGTAGTGGAGCGGGTCGAGAGTTTGAAAAGATTTGGCATTGGTCCCCAGATCGTCAAAACGTTATACAGCTGCACCACCGAGAGCATCCTGACCGGTTGCATCAATGCCTGGTATAGCAACTGCTCGGCCTCCGACTGTAAGCAACTACAGAGGGTAATGTGTACAGCGCAGTACATCACTGGGGCCAAGCTTCCTGCCATCCAGGACCTATATACGAGGCGGTGTCAGAAGAAGGCCCTAAAAATTGTCAAAGACTCCAGTCACCCAAGTCATAGACTGTTCTCTCTGCTACTGCAGGGCAAGCAGTACCAATGACACCAGAGCTTTAAGTCTAGGTTCAAAATGTACTTTTTATAGAATTTTTTACTTTATTTAGTAAATATTTTCTTAACTCTATTTCTTGAACTGGTTAAGGGTTAGTTAAGGACTTTTAAGTAAGCATATCATGGTTGTGTTCGGCTCATGTGACAAACAATTTGATTTGCTCCATTCCAGCCATTATTATGAGCCGTCCTCCCCACAGCAGCCTCCACTGATATCCATGTGTCCTATCTGTGCTTGGAGTTCAAAACATTTAACCCAAACTAAGCTACCAGTGGTTTAAAGGTCTTATTGAAACATGTTCTCAGAACGTTATTTAATAACCTTCAAATAACCTATCATTTACGTTCTCAGAATATTAATTAAACAACCGAAGAAAATTTCAGGGAACCATAGTAAAACGTTCTCAGAACCTCCCTGGAACCATAGTAAAACGTTCTCAGAACCTGCCTGTAACCATAGTAAAACGTTCTCAGAACCTCCCTGGAACCATAGTAAAACGTTCTCAGAACCTCCCTGGAACCATAGTAAAACGTTCTCAGAACCTCCCTGGAACCATAGTTAAACGTTCTCAGAACCTCCCTGGAACCATAGTAAAACGATCTCAGGACCTCCCTGGAACCATAGTTAAACGATCTCAGGACCTCCCTGGAACCATAGTTAAACGATCTCAGAACCTCCCTGGAACCATAGTTAAACGTTCTCAGAACCCTCAGAACCTCCCTGGAACCATAGTTAAATGTTCTCAGAACCCTCAGAACCTCCCTGGAACCATAGTTAAACGTTCTCAGAACCTCCCTGGAACCATAGTTAAACGTTCTCAGAACCTCCCTGGAACCATAGTTAAACGTTCTCAGAACCTCCCTGGAACCATAGTTAAACGTTCTCAGAACCTCCCTGGAACCATAGTTAAACGTTCTCAGAACCTCCTTGGAACCATAGTTAAACGTTCTCAGAACCTCCCTGGAACCATAGTTAAACGTTCTCAGAACCTCCCTGGAACCATAGTTAAACGTTCTCAGAACCTCCCTGGAACCATAGTTAAACGTTCTCAGAACCTCCCTGGAACCATAGTTAAACGTTCTCAGAACCTCCCTGGAACCATAGTTAAACGTTCTCAGAACCCTCAGAACCTCCCTGGAACCATAGTTAAACGTTCCCAGAACCCTCAGAACCTCCCTGGAACCATAGTTAAATGTTCTCAGAACCTCCCTGGAACCATAGTTAAACGTTCTCAGAACCTCCCTGGAACCATAGTTAAACGTTCTCAAAACCTCCCTGGAACCATAGTTAAACGTTCTCAGAACCTCCCTGGAACCATAGTTAAACGTTCTCAGAACCTCCCTGGAACCATAGTAAAACGTTCTCAGAACCTCCCTGGAACCATAGTTAAACGTTCTCAGAACCTCCCTGGAACCATAGTTAAACGTTCTCAGAACCTCCCTGGAACCATAGTTAAACGTTCTCAGAACCTTCCTGCAACCTAAAAATGTACATTCCCAAGCAAAATGTTTATTTCTGTTCTCAGAACATTTAAAAAAACTTTAAGTTTTACCAGTCTGGAAACGTATATCTTCATTCCTTCATTCCTTCATGAACTGGCCTTCATGAACTGGCCTTCATGAACTGGCCTTCATGAACTGGCCTTCATGAACTGGCCTTCATGAACTAGCCTTCATGAACTGGCCTTCATGAACTAGCCTTCATGAACTGGCCTTCATGAACTGGCCTTCATGAACTGGCCTTCATGAACTAGCCTCTGTAAAATTATATATAAATCAGCTTGATCCCCTCTGTCGAAGATGCTTGGATCTTCTTTTTTTATATTTTCAGTGGGATTGTTAAGAAACACTTCCCCATAAAGAAACGTATATTTAAAAACAGGTTCAGCCCCCGGGGGCGACCGTGATCTTTCACAGTTACTCCACCTCAAGAATTCCATTTGGCGAAAGGCTCAGCACCCACATACTCAGGCTGACTGGCTCTCATTCAGACAAATAAGAAATAAGTGCACTCAGGCTATCCGGAAGGCCAAAGTTAGTTCCTTTAAGGAGCTGTTCTCTCTCTGTGGGTCTAACCACAAGAAGTTCTTAACAGTTAAAGACCTGGAGAATAAACCCTCTTCCTCACAGCTGCCCGTGTCCCTTAATGTTGATGATGTGGTTGTTACTCTTTAATCATTACTTCATTAAGTCAGGACTCAGACATGCCTCCTTGCTCATCCAACATTTCCTCATCTCCCAAACTTTCTAATGCGACTATCCCCGATGCTTCTCCCTCTCCCCCCCCCCCCCCCCCCCCCGCTACAGTTTCTCCCTGCAGGTGGTCACTGAGTCCGAGGTGCTAAAGGGGCTTCTTAAACTTGACCCCAAAACAACGTATGGGTCAGATGGTTTAGACCCTTTCTTCTTTAAGGTTGCTGCCCCTCTATCATCACCAAGCCTGTCTCTCCTTTCTTCTTTAAGGTTGCTGCCCCTATCATCACCAAGCATGTCTCTCCTTTCTTCTGTATTAAAACCAACTGACTGGTATGCAATCTGGTTTCCACTCAGGTTATGGATGTGTCACTGCAACTTTAAAGGTCCTCAATGATGTCACCATTGTCCTTGATTCTAAACAATGTTTTGCTGCTATTTTTATTGGCTTGGCCAAAGCTTTTGATACGGTAGTTCTGTGTTATCACGATGCTCTGGTCCTGTGTCATCATGATGCTCTGGTCCTGTGTTATCATTATGCTCTGGTCGTGTGTCATCATGATGCTCTGGCCCTGTGTTATCATGATGCTCTGGTCCTGTGTCATCATGATGCTCTGGTCCTGTGTTATCATTATGCTCTGGTCCTGTGTTATCATGATGCTCTGGTCCTGTGTTATCATGATGCTCTGGTCCTGTGTCATCATGATGCTCTGGTCCTGTGTTATCATTATGCTCTGGTCCTGTGTTATCATGATGCTCTGGTCCTGTGTTATCATGATGCTCTGGCCCTGTGTTATCATTATGCTCTGGTCCT
Organism: Oncorhynchus mykiss; assembly: GCF_057628025.1. Lineage (NCBI taxonomy): Eukaryota > Metazoa > Chordata > Actinopteri > Salmoniformes > Salmonidae > Oncorhynchus > Oncorhynchus mykiss. The sequence goes on along the minus strand of NC_143050.1, from coordinate 1,964,836 downwards.
GTGTCATCATGATGCTCTGGTCCTGTGTTATCATGATGCTCTGGTCCTGTGTTATCATGATGCTCTGGTCCTGTGTTATCATTATGCTCTGGTCCTGTGTCATCATGATGCTCTGGTCCTGTGTTATCATGATGCTCTGGTCCTGTGTTATCATGATGCTATGGCCCTGTGTTATCATGATGCTCTGGTCCTGTGTTATCATGATGCTATGGCCCTGTGTTATCATGATGCTCTGGTCCTGTGTTATCATTATGCTCTGGTCCTGTGTTATCATGATGCTCTGGTCCTGTGTGAATATTATTGTGAATGCTATTATTCTGTTCTGCTAATATATATGATTCATGATGCTAATATAAGACAGAGTTTTATAACATTACGCAGGTGGGGGAGGGGGGAGAGAGGGAGAGAGAGATAAGGAAAGGGGAGATAACGAGAGAGAGAGAGAGATGGGGAGAGAGGGAGAGAGAGAGAGAAATGGGCAAAGGGGAGAGGGGGAAAGGGGAGAGAGGGAGAGAGAGAGAATGAGAGAGATAATAAATGCGTTCCAGTGTAAATAGAAACTCATTATCTCAGGAGACACAGACTATTTTTAAACAAACATCCGTTCCCATAACCATCTCTGTATCACCCACCCACTCACCCACTCACTCACACACACACACACACACACACACACACACACACACACACACACACACACACACACACACACACACACACACACACACACACACACACACACACACACACACACACACCCCCCCCCACACACACACCCCCACACACACACACACACCCCCCCCCCCTACACACACACACACACACACACACACACACACACACACACACACACACACACACACACACCCCCCCCCCCCACACACACACACACCCCACCCACTCACCCACACACACACACACACACACACACACACACACACACACACACACACACACACACACACACACACACACACACACACACACACACACACACACACACACACACACACACACACACACACACGCACACACGCACACACACGCACACACACGCACACACACACACACACGTGTAGTACATCATCATGCCCCTCCATCTTTCTGTGTATTGACAACTGAGGGGCAGAGTTTTAGCATTGACATCTGAAATAGCTGTTGGCTAGATGCGTTTTCAAAAGTAGTGATGTGTGGGTGTTTTCTTTTCATTCTGTCCGACCAATCCCCACCCACACAGACACAGTGGATATGGAGAGAGAGAGTGGGTGGGAGGAGATGAGAGGGACAGATTGAAGAGAGAGAGAGATGTGGAAGAAACAGGGGGAGGAGAGAGAGAAAGAGAGAGAGAAAGAGAGAGATGTGGAAGAAACAGGGGGGGAGAGAGAGAAAGAGAAAGAGAGAGAGAAAGAGAGAGATGTGGAAGAAACAGGGGGAGGAGAGAGATAAAGAGAAAGAGAGAGATGTGGAAGAAACAGGGGGAGGAGAAAGAGAAAGAGAGAAAGAGAGAGATGTGGAAGAAACAGGGGGGGAGAGAGAGACAGAGAGAGAGAGAAAGAGAGAGATGTGGAAGAAACAGGGGGAGGGGAGAGAGACAGAGAGAGAGAAAGAGAGAGATGTGGAAGAAACAGGGGGAGGAGAGAGAGAAAGAGAGAGATGTGGAAGAAACAGGGGGAGGAGAGAGAGAAAGAGAGAGAGAAAGAGAGAGATGTGGAAGAAAGGGGAGGAGAGAGAGAAAGAGAGAGATGTGGAAGAAACAGGGGGAGGAGAGAGAGAAAGAGAGAGATGTGGAAGAAACAGGGGGAGGAGAGAGAGAAAGAGAGAGAGAGAAAGAGAGAGATGTGGAAGAAAGGGGAGGAGAGAGAGAAAGAGAGAGAGAAAGAGAGAGATGTAGAAGAAAGGGGAGGAGAGAGAGAAAGAGAGAGAGAGAAAGAGAGAGATGTGGAAGAAACAGCGGGAGGAAAGAGAGAGACAGCCAGGTTTCCATCCAACCTTCTTATGTGAGTAAGAAGTACATGTTGGATAAAACATTTCATCACAGGCCCGATGGAAACCACCAATTTGTCGGTAAACTTCCCTAATGTCGACAAAACAAAATATGCTTGATCTGCGATCTTTTTGTATCTGTAAAATGAATTATGCGAGAAATCACGGTGGGAATCCCTTTAATGGGCAAAGATTTATATAATAACCTTCATAAAGTTTATTAGACTACAGATGGAAGACATTATGAAGCATCCAGTTTATTAGACTACAGATGGAAGACATTATGAAGCATCCAGTTTATTAGACTACAGATGAAAGACATTATGAAGCATCCAGTTTATTAGACTACAGATGGAAGACATTATGAAGCATCCAGTTTATTAGACTACAGATGGAAGACATTATGAAGCATCCAGTTTATTAGACTACAGATGGAAGACATTATGAAGCATCCAGTTTATTAGACTACAGATGGAAGACATTATGAAGCATCCAGTTTATTAGACTACAGATGGAAGACATTATTAAGCATCCAGTTTATTAGACTACAGATGGAAGACATTATGAAGCATCCAGTTTATTAGACTACAGATGGAAGACATTATGAAGCATCCAGTTTATTAGACTACAGATGGAAGACATTATGAAGCATCCAGTTTATTAGACTACAGATGGAAGACATTATGAAGCATCCAGTTTATTAGACTACAGATGAAAGACATTATGAAGCATCCAGTTTATTAGACTACAGATGAAAGACATTATGAAGCATCCAGTTTATTAGACTACAGATGAAAGACATTACGAAGCATCCAGTTTATTAGACTACAGATGAAAGACATTATGAAGTGTAACCGATGTGAAATGACTCGCTCTGAGACCTTGAAGTAGTGGCTCCCCTTCCTCTGCCGCGGCTTTTGTGGAGCGACGGGTAACGATCCCTCGAGGGTGACTGTTGTCTGTGTGCGGAGGGTCCCTGGTTCGAGCCCAGGTCGGGGCGAGGAGAGGAACGCAAGCAAAACTGTTACACATGCAGTTTATCACAGATGAAATACAATCTTACTCTGGTGACACGATGATCAATACAAATAATCGGGCTCTTATCCATAATAATCTCATCCTGTATCTGTGAGCTGTAATCTAGACTAGCCCCACTGTATCTGTGAGCTGTAATCTAGACTAGCCCCACTGTATCTGTGAGCTGTAATCTAGACTAGCCCCACTGTATCTGTGAGCTGTAATCTAGACTAGCCCCACTGTATCTGTGAGCTGTAATCTAGACTAGCCCCACTGTATCTGTGAGCTGTAATCTAGACTAGCCCCACTGTATCTGTGAGCTGTAATCTAGACTAGCCCCACTGTATCTGTGAGCTGTAATCTAGACTAGCCCCACTGTATCTGTGAGCTGTAATCTAGACTAGCCCCACTGTATCTGTGAGCTGTAATCTAGACTAGCCCCACTGTATCTGTGAGCTGTAATCTAGACTAGCCCCACTGTATCTGTGAGCTGTAATCTAGACTAGCCCCATTGTATCTGTGAGCTGTAATCTAGACTAGCCCCACTGTATCTGTGAGCTGTAATCTAGACTAGCCCCACTGTATCTGTGACCTGTAATGTAGACTAGCCCCACTGTATCAGTGAGCTGTTGGCTAGAGAGGGGCACGTGCCGCGATCAGAGTGGGTATATTATAACGTGACAGTTTTTGTAGCGATACCATCAGTAGAGTGGAAAAGGCGATGGAAACACATGTAATTTATATTTCTTTATACACACACACTCCTTTTTATTCTGAAAATATCTTTCAGTTAAATTCGCAAGATCATCACGCACAGCCTTTTTATCCACAAACAAGTCTAATGGAGCTTGATCAAGTTTGATGGAAACATCTCTGATGGGAAAATGCACATCTTGTTTTTAATGCTGATTTCTGAATATTCACATGAAAATCTGTCGCCAATTGGATGGAAAACTAGCTACAGAGAGAGACTGAGACGCAGAGAGAAAGAGAGAGTTAAAACACTGTATATATATAATATGACATTTGGATTGTCTTTATTGTTTTGAAACTTCTGTATGTGTAATGTTTACTGTTAATTTTTATTGTTTATTTCACTTTATATATTATCTACCTCACTTGCTTTGGCAATGTTAACACGTTTCCCATGCCAATAAAGCGCCTTGAATTGAATTGAATTGAGAGGTGGAGGAGGAGTAGAAGAGAGAGGGATGAGAGAGAGGTAGAGCCAGGTGGATGATGAAAGAGAGATAGAGATGGAGGAGAGAAATGTAGAGGAGAGGGACAGACAGAGAGAGAGAGGGGTGGAGAAGAGAGAGGTGGAAGAACGAGAGAGAGAAAGAGAGAGAGAGGTGGAAAAGAGAGAGGTGGAGGAGAGGGAGGGAGACAAAGAGAGAGAGGTGGAGGAGAGGGAGGGAGACAGAGAGAGACAGAGCGACAGAGAGGTGGAAAATAGAGAGGTGGAGGAGATGGAGGGAGACAGAGAGGGACAGACAGAGAGAAAGAGAGGTGGAGAAGAGAGAGGTGGAAGAACGAGAGAGAGAAAGAGAGGTGGAAGAAAGAGAGAGCGAAAGAGAGAGATGGAAAAGAGAGAGGTGGAGGAGTGGGAGGGAGACAGAGAGGGACAGACACAGAGAGAGAGAGAGGTGGAGAAAAGAGAGGTGGAGGAGAGTTTGAATAGAGAGAGGGAGTAGAGGGAGAGAGAGAGAAGGGTGGAAAAGAGAGAGGTGGAGGAGAGGGAGGGAGACAAAGAGAGAGAGGTGGAGGAGAGAGAGATGGAGGAGAGTTTGAATAGAGAGAGGGAGTAGAGGGAGAGAGAGAGAAGGGTGGAAAAGAGAGAGGTGGAGGAGAGGGAGGGAGACAAAGAGAGAGAGGTGGAGGAGAGGGGAGGGAGACAGAGAGAGACAGAGAGGTGGAGGGTTATTAAAGGTAATTGAACAGGGAGTCAGTCTGTAATTATGAGGTGAGGATTGGAGCTCACAGGTCAGAGACAGAATCCTACAGGACACACACAGACACACGACACACACACACACACACACACTCCTACATAGTTGACCTACATATACTTTTTTTTCAACCATATTTATTAAGCGTTGTGCATTGAAATATCACAATTAGTTCAACAGTAAGAAAAACGACAGAAATAATCTTAAAACAAAACTATAACATGATCCGCTCCTCAGTTTTAATAAAAAATACTAATAGAAACAACCATTATTGTAGTAAACATTCAAAGGTACTGTCTGGTACAACACAACTCTATAGTCTAAGGATCATGAAATAGATGCAGCCGTAGGCCGATGTTTTCTGGAGAGGCTGGTCGGTGGGCAGCGACGTAATTACAAACCCTTTCAAACCTTACTTACATTTGTATGAGATCACATATGTCTGTCTCTCTGTTATGCGTGGGAATACTTGGGAACAGATTTCTCAAATTAAAATCGTTTGGATCTGATTTCCTGCTGTTTTTTTTTTACGTCCAACAATTTAAATAAAACCACCCGCGGGCCAAATAAAACCACCCGCAGGCCAAATAAAACCACCCGCAGGCCAAATAAAACCACCCGCAGGCCAAATAAAACCACCCGCAGGCCAAATAAAACCACCCGCAGGCCAAATAAAACCACCCGCAGGCCAAATAAAAACACCCGCAGGCCAAATAAAACCACCCGCAGGCCAAATAAAAACACCCGCAGGCCAAATAAAAACACCCGCAGGCCAAATAAAACCACCCGCAGGCCAAATAAAACCACCCGCAGGCCAAATAAAAACACCAGCAGGCCAAATAAAACCACCCGCAGGCCAAATAAAAACACCCGCAGGCCAAATAAAAACACCCGCAGGCCAAATAAAACCACCCGCAGGCCAAATAAAACCACCCGCAGGCCAAATAAAACCACCCGCTGGCCAAATAAAACCACCCGCGGGCCAAATAAAACCACCCACGGGCCAAATAAAACCACCCGCGGGCCAAATAAAACCACCCGCAGGCCAAATAAAACCACCCGCAGGCCAAATAAAAACACCCGCAGGCCAAATAAAACCACCCGCAGGCCAAATAAAACCACCCGCAGGCCAAATAAAACCACCGTGGGCCAAATAAAAAAAACGCAGGCCAAATAAAACCACCCCGGGCCAAATAAAACCACCCGCAGGCCAAATAAAAAAAACGCAGGCCAAATAAAACCACCCGCAGGCCAAATAAAACCTCCCGCGGGCCACAAGTTGGGGAACCCTGTTATAAAGGTCTGTTGTCAGAAAGGCAGAGAGATAGAAAAAGAGAGAAGATATCTCTAATAAACATTATAAAATAATGATTACAGACATGTTATTATCCAAACAAGTTTCTAGACTATCTGCTATTGGCACAGATCAGCATGCACACATTGATAAGACCACCAGGTATCACTCAGATCCAATACGGATTATTGATTATAACATATGGATTAGTATCGAAATTAGAATATAAACATCCTGTATGTTCTGTTTCCGTACACGTCCTCAGAGTTGATATGAGAGCGATCATTGATTATCATCGATCATTGATTATTGGAACATACTGCATATCCACACGTAAGCCTGGTCCCGGATCAGTTTGTGCTCTTTGCCGACTCCACTGCTTACCCTTCAAACTAACATGACAGCAACAAACACATCTGGCACTCAGGCTAATAAACATCCTCTCTGCTCTGGTAAACAGAAACACTTGACGAGAGAGGAGGTTTGAACTAGCCGTTTGCTCCATCCTGGAACAGATGCCAGGACTATGTGTAATACACAGTAGGCCAAAATACTGTAGCATTTGTGGCTATTGCTATCAAAGTCCGAACTACAGATGCAGGATCTTAATTTGACCCAGTTTTAATCCTGCAGCAACAGGAAACGTGAATGATTATGTGGATTATAATTCATGTACATTTTTGAATTAGGGTGATACATTTTTTCGTAAGGGAGAAAATCAAGTCTGAAATTTAAAAGTGCCAATCACAAACTTCTGAAGCCTTTTTAAAACCTCAAATAATTTACACATTTTAAGGAAAGTTATCCTGCAACAGGGTGATCAAATTAAGATCCTACATATGTAGGCCTACATATAAAATCATTTCCAAATGGAAAAAGATTAGAATTAGATTAGAATAAGACCAATACATTTTCAAAGCTGTCCTATTGGCACATTTCATATTCTTAATATATTACAACATGCTTCAAACAAAGTTGAACAATTTGCCATATTACAAGATATGACAACAAAAAAAAAGCAAAATCGCCAGTATTGTTCCCTTTCTATATAAAATACGAGTCACTTCTTCTACAAAACAGTATTGTCAACATGCAGATCTGAAGCACATCGAGGTAGTCAGCCAATGACAGAGAATCACATAACATGTCGCGTGTGTGTGTGTGTGTGTGTGTGTGTGTGTGTGTGTGTGTGTGTGTGTGTGTGTGACGGTATGAGCAGGTAGAGTATATTTTGGTTCTAAGTTCATACCACATCCTGAGTGTTGTATTCGTCTACATCAACTGACGAGGCTCCCACTATGGGGGCCTGGTCAGAAGTAGCTTCCTCCTATAGGGAACACGGTGCCACTTGGGAGGCAGCCTGATAGTAACTAGTTAACAATAATAACAATGATGTACATTCAGATCACTAAATCTAGTTAGTCAACTCTAGAGAATCAGAACCAGTATAACATTACGTTTCAATCTGTTACTTTGAAGCAACTGCCCAGTTATCAGGTAGCATCAGTCCAGTCAAATTAAAAACATCATTATTTACATTTTTTTTTTCTCAGCTTGGGCATATTGCAAGTGATACAACAACTGATCTATTTTATTAGCAAAGTTTTTAAATATAATATGGTCTGTTTGCTTGACATGAACATGAATCTTTATTGATCGGTATAAACCCACACCATTCTGTTGTTGGGGTATAAACCCACACCATTCTGTTGTTAGGGTATACACCCACAACATTCTGTTGTTGGGGTAAAAACCCACACCATTCTGTTGTTGGGGTAAAAACCCACACCATTCTGTTGTTAGGGTATACACCCACACCATTCTGTTGTTGGGGTAAAAACCCACACCATTCTGTTGTTGGGGTATAAACCCACACCATTCTGTTGTTGGGGTAAAAACCCACACCATTCTGTTGTTAGGGTATACACCCACAACATTCTGTTGTTAGGGTATACACCCACACCATTCTGTTGTTGGGGTATAAACCCACACCATTCTGTTGTTAGGGTATACACCCACACCATTCTGTTGTTAGGGTATACACCCACACCATTCTGTTGTTAGGGTATACACCCACACCATTCTGTTGTTAGGGTATACACCCACACCATTCTGTTGTTAGGGTATACACCCACACCATTCTGTTGTTAGGGTATACACCCACACCATTCTGTTGTTAGGGTATACACCCACACCATTCTGTTGTTAGGGTATACACCCACACCATTCTGTTGTTAGGGTATACACCCACACCATTCTGTTGTTAGGGTATACACCCACACCATTCTGTTGTTAGGGTATACACCCACACCATTCTGTTGTTAGGGTATACACCCACACCATTCTGTTGTTAGGGTATACACCCACACCATTCTGTTGTTAGGGTATACACCCACACCATTCTGTTGTTAGGGTATACACCCACACCATTCTGTTGTTAGGGTATACACCCACACCATTCTGTTGTTAGGGTATACACCCACACCATTCTGTTGTTAGGGTATACACCCACACCATTCTGTTGTTAGGGTATACACCCACACCATTCTGTTGTTAGGGTATACACCCACACCATTCTGTTGTTAGGGTATACACCCACACCATTCTGTTGTTAGGGTATACACCCACACCATTCTGTTGTTAGGGTATACACCCACACCATTCTGTTGTTAGGGTATACACCCACACCATTCTGTTGTTAGGGTATACACCCACACCATTCTGTTGTTAGGGTATACACCCACACCATTCAAACAAAGAAACACTGCTTTTTATCAAACTTAAGTACAATTTTTGGAAAGAAAACTTCACTCATATTGTAGATAGTTATAGGTCATATTTCAAAGAAATCTGAAAACACTGGACAACTACTTTAATAACATACCTTAAAGGTGTACTACAACTACTGGTACTACTGGTACTACTACTACTGTTACTACTACTACCGTTACTACTGCCACTACTACTACTGCTGTTACTGCTACTGTTACTGTTACTGCTACTACTGGTACTACTGTTACTGTTACTACTACTACTGGTACCACCGTTACTACTGCTACTGTTACAACTGTTACTACTACTGTTACTACTACTACTGTTACTACTACTACTACTACTACTACAAATACGACTACTACTACTGTTACTACTACTACTGTTACTACTACTACTATTACTACTGTCAATACTACCACTACTACTACTGGTACTACTACTAGTACTACCACTGTTACTACTACTACTACTACTACCCTACCACTGTTACTACTACTACTGATACTACTACTGTTACTACTATGACTGTTACTACAACTACTACCACTGCCACTACTACTGTTACTACTACTAATTATACTAATACTACTGCTGCTACTACTACTGTTACTACTACTACTACTACTTCTGTTACTACTACTACTGCTACTAATACTACTGCTGCTACTACTACTGTTACTACTACCAATACTACAATTTCTACTATTGTACTGTTACTATTACTAATGGTAGTAGCAGTAGTAACAATAGTAATAGTAGTAGTAGAAATGGTAGTATTAGTAGTATTAGTAGTAACATGATTAGTAGTAGTAGTAGTAACAGTAGTAGTAGTAGTAACAGTAGTAGTAGTAGTAACAGTGGAAGTAGTAGTAGTAACAGTAGTAGTAGTAGTAGCAGTATTAACAGTAGTAGTAGTAACAGTAGTAGTAGTACAAGTAGTAGTAGTAGTAGTAACAGTAGTAGAAGTAGTAGTAGTAGTAACAGTAGTAGTAGTAGTAGTAACAGTAGTAGAAGTAGTAGTAACAGTGGTGGTAGTAGTAGTAAAAGTGGTTGTAGTAGCAGTAGTAGTAGTAGTAGTAGTAGTAACAGTAGTAGTAGTAGTAGTAACAGTAGTAGAAGTAGTAGTAACAGTGGTGGTAGTAGTAGTAAAAGTGGTTGTAGTAGCAGTAGTAGTAGTAGTAGTAGTAGTAACAGTAGTAGTAGTAATAGTAACAGCAGTAGTAGTAGTAGTAGTAACATTAGTAGTAGTAGTAGTAGTAGCATTAGTAGTAGTAGTAGTAGTAGTAGTAGCAGGAGTAGTAGTAGTAACAATAGTAGTAGTAGTAGTAGTAGTAACAGTTGTAGAAGTGACAGTAGTAGTAGTAACAGTAGTAGTAATAATAGTAGTAGTAGTAGTAGTAGTAGTAGTAACAGTAGTAGTAGTAGTAGTAGTAGCAGGAGTAGTAGTAGTAACAGTAGTAGTAGTAGAAGTAGTAGTAGTAGTAACATTTGTAGAAGTGACAGTAGTAGTAGTAACAGAAGTAGTAGTAATAGTAGTAGTAGTAGTAGTAGTAGTAACAGTTGTAGAAGTGACAGTAGTAGTAGTAACTGTAGTAGTAGTAATAGTAGTAGTATTAGTAGTAGTAGTAGTAACAGTAGTAGTAGGAGCAGTAGTAGTAGTAGTAGACGTGTTTTGTACGTTTCTGTAAATAGTTTTTATGCTGTTCTGATTTAGTTAAGCAGGCTGGGGGAGGAGTCCTAGAAGAGTTAATCAGGCTGGGTGAGGAGTCCTATAAGAGTTAACCAGGCTGGGGGAGGAGTCCTAGAAAAGTTATCCAGGCTGGGGGAGGAGTCCTAGAAGAGTTAACCAGGCTGGGGGAGGAGTCCTGTAAGAGTTATCCAGGCTGGGGGAGGAGTCCTAGAAGAGTTAATCAGGCTGGGGGAGGAGTCCTATAAGAGTTATCCAGGCTGGGGGAGGAGTCCTAGAAGAGTTAACCAGGCTGGGGGAGGAGTCCTAGAAGAGTTCATCAGGCTTGGGGGAGGAGTCCTAGAAGAGTTAATCAGGCTGGGGGAGGAGTCCTATAAGAGTTAACCAGGCTGGGGGAGGAGTCTTAGAAGAGTTATCCAGGCTGGGGGAGGAGTCCTAGAAGAGTTAATCAGGCTGGGTGAGGAGTCCTATAAGAGTTAACCAGGCTGGGGGAGGAGTCCTAGAAGAGTTATTCAGGCTGGGGGACGAGTCTAGAAGAGTTAACCAGGCTGGGGGAGGAGTTCTAGAAGAGTTATTTAGGCTGGGGGAGGAGTCCTAGAAGAGTTATTCAGGCTGGGGGAGGAGTCCTAGAAGAGTTATTCAGGCTGGGGGAGGAGTGCTAGAAGAGTTATTCAGGCTGGGGGAGGAGTCCTAGAAGAGTTATTCATGCTGGGGGAGGAGTCCTATAAGAGTTATTCAGGCTGGGGGAGGAATCCTAGAAGAGTTTTTCAGGCCGGGGGAAGAGTCCTAGAAGAGTTATCCAGGCTGGGGGAGGAGTCCTAGAATAGTTATTCAGGCTGGGGGAGGAGTCCTAGAAGACAGTAGCTCTGGTAAACTGTCATCACAGTTGTTGGCACTGCTCTGGTATTCCTCCCAAACAGAGATGTCAGGTGATTTATTGTCACGTTGTTGTGTTACTGACAGGAATTTAGCAGTTTCGGGGGTTTTGTCTGGGAAGTGATTTCCACTGAAAGAAGTGTCACTGTTTTGGGCAGGGACTAAAACAGAAGAAGAACAGGAATAGGTCCAGTCATTGCCTGAATTTTGACCGATCTGCCAACACCTATTGGGAGGCATTGAGTCTGGTGAAGTGACCTCTGATTGGACGAGGTTGTGATGTAGGTGTGGCATAGTCATTATTGCTCCTGCCACTGCTCAGCTGTCAGTGCGTCCTGACACATGCCTTAACTCAGGAGGACCTGAGCTCTGAACTGTTACAATCCACATGTTGTGTCGTCCATCTGTGCTCTCAGAAACTGAGACTTTGTTGATTTTTCAGGTGTTCGGCCAGGCAGTCAGTCAGTCAGGCAGTCAGTCAGTCAGTCAGGCAGTCAGTCAGGCAGTCAGTCAGTCAGGCAGTCAGCCAGGCAGTCAGTCAGGCAGTCAGTCAGTCAGCCAGGCAGTCAGTCAGTCAGGCAGTCAGCCAGGCAGTCAGTCAGTCAGCCAGGCAGTCAGCCAGTCAGACAGTCAGTCAGTCAGACAGGCAGTCAGCCAGGCAGTCAGTCAGTCAGTCAGTCAGCCAGGCAGTCAGTCAGTCAGGCAGTCAGCCAGGCAGTCAGTCAGTCAGCCAGGCAGTCAGACAGGCAGTCAGTCAGTCAATCAGTCAGTCAGCCAGGCAGTCAGCCAGTCAGACAGTCAGTCAGTCAGACAGGCAGTCAGCCAGGCAGTCAGTCAGGCAGTCAGTCAGGCAGTCAGTCAGTCAGACAGTCAGGCAGTCAGTCAGACAGTCAGTCAGCCAGGCAGTCAGTCAGTCAGTCAGGCAGTCAGTCACCCATCAGCTCAGCTGGCAGCAACAGCATGTCTTTACTTCTAGTCTTCAGTGAAGCTGTACTGCGGTCCTGAGACCCTTTCAGTCTTTAGTGTGGCTGAACTGCGGTCCTGAGGCCCTTCAGTCTTTAATGTGGCTGTACTGAGGCCGTTCAGTCTTTAATGTGGCTGTACTGGGGTCCTGAGGCCCTTCAGTCTTTAATGTGGCTGTACTGAGGCCGTTCAGTCTTTAATGTGGCTGTACTGGGGTCCTGAGGCCCTTCAGTCTTTAATGTGGCTGTACTGAGGCCGTTCAGTCTTTAGTGTGGCTGAACTGCGGTCCTGAGGCCCTTCAGTCTTTAATGTGGCTGTACTGCGGTCCTGAGACCCTTTAATGTGGCTGTACTGAGGCCCTGAGGCCCTTCAGTCTTTAATGTGGCTGTACTGCGGTCCTGAGACCCTTTCAGTCTTTAGTGTGGCTGTACTGCGGTCCTGAGGCCCTTCAGTCTTTAATGTGGCTGTACTGAGGCCGTTCAGTCTTTAATGTGGCTGTACTGGGGTCCTGAGGCCCTTCAGTCTTTAATGTGGCTGTACTGCGGTCCTGAGACCCTTTCAGTCTTTAGTGTGGCTGTACTGCGGTCCTGAGGCCCTTCAGTCTTTAATGTGGCTGTACTGGGGTCCTGAGGCCCTTCAGTCTTTAATGTGGCTGTACTGAGGCCCTTCAGTCTTTAATGTGGCTGTACTGGGGTCCTGAGGCCTTTTAATGTGGCTGTACTGGGGTCCTGAGGCCTTTTAATGTGGCTGTACTGGGGTCCTGAGGCCCTTCAGTCTTTAGTGTGGCTGTACTGCGGTCCTGAGGCCCTTCAGTCTTTAATGTGGCTGTACTGCGGTCCTGAGGCCCTCCCCCTGTCTCTCCTCCTGGCGTCCCCCAACACTCTCAGGGGGGAGAAACTATGGCTCTTATCCAAGGAAAGGAAATAAAGTTGAGTAAATATTGTGTAGCTCATCCAGCACTGTTGTACAGCTCTCCTCTCATTTCCTGTTTCTCCAACTGTGCACAACTAAATCTCCAAATGCAAAACTTCATATTCTAACCTCTTATTCCACAGAACACATCTCTAGTAGAGGGGGAGTTTACATGGAAGGGGAGGAGGAGTTTACAGGGAAGAGGAGGAAGAGGAGGAGGAGTTTACAGGGAAGAGGAGGAGGAGTTTACAGGGAAGAGGAAGAAGTGGAGGAGGAGTTTACAGGGAAGAGGAGCTCTGGCTGTAGTGCCGTAGCATCAGTCTGTCATATTTCCCCGGGGGACAGGGCTCACCCAGGGCAGACTCCGAGGCCAGGGAGGGGGGCGTGGTGCCAGGCGACTCCAGGGAGGAGTCTCTAAACGGGGAAGGAGGGGCCAGAGCAGCCAGCTCCTCCAGCAGCTCTGTGGTTCTCACCGCTGCAGTACCACACACCCCGCCCCCAGGACCATAGACCACACCGACCGACCCACCCACCCGGGGGTTGCCATGGTTAGAGGCGGCGATGGCTGCTACTTCAGCGTAGGTGGTGACTGTGGTATTTGGCTGTCTGGTGCGGGGTAGGATGTAGGGAGGAGGGCATGGGGCGGGGGTGAGGCCTGGACCCGGAGGAGGGGGGTCAGCTCCCTCCGGTGGCGACCCAGGGAGCATCATGTTGTTGAGCTGGCTGATGTTGGCGGTGAAACGGTTCACCACACAGCTAATCTGATCCATGATGTTGGAGCCCTGGGGCTGACTGCCCACCGTGCCCACACCAATACCCCTGTCACCTATACCACCAACACCTATATCCATGTCTAAATCACCCACACCAGTATTACCAACCCCACCACCACCACCAATATCACCTATGCCCCCCATACCTACACCCCTACCAACACCGCCAATATCACCTATGCCCCCCATACCTACACCCCTACCACCACCACCAATATCACCTATGCCCCCCATACCTACACCCCTACCACCACCACCAATATCACCTATGCCCCCCATACCTACACCCCTACCAACACCACCAATATCACCTATGCCCCCCATACCTACACCCCTACCACCACCACCAATATCACCTATGCCCCCCATACCTACACCCCTACCAACACTACCAATATCACCTATGCCCCCCATACCACCACCACCCCCCATCTTGCCCACTCCGCCATACACCCTTGTCTGAGGCCTCTCTGTCATGTAGTATGGCAGAGCCCTGATCTCCTCTCCGTCCTGGGACCCCTGAGCCCCCCGGGGGGGACATGGGTGGTAGGTTCCAGCGTGAGGCGAGGGAGGGCAAGGGTGGAAGCCTCCAACGCTTTGGCTGACTGTGGGCAGGGCTAGTGGGGAGGGTGAGGAGGGACAGCGGCGGTATGCTCCAACATGAGGCGAGGGAGGGCAGGGGTAGGTTCCAGGGGGGTAATGCTGCGCCCCCTGAGGTTCGTCGTAGACCCCCCTGTCCCCAAGTTGGGGCGTGGCGGGGGCGAGGTCGGGGGTGCCCGCCCCCTTAGAGAAGGGCTTAATGATGGCTGTCTGGTTGACCTCCTCCTTCTTCTTGATGTGGATAGAGATCCTCTTCCACAGGTTGGGTCTGTAGCCGCTGCGCTCATTCTGAGACCACGACACCGACTTGCCGTTGGAGCTGGGAGGGGGATGACATAATACAACAGGGTTTAAAACCTAACTGACCTCTAACCTCTAACCCCTAACCTTACTGACTTACAGTTGGAGCTGGGAGGGGGATGACATGCAACAGGGTTAAATATTTGACCGCTAACCCCTGACCTCTAACCGTTGACCTCTTCGCCGTGCTTACTTCTTGTTGGAGCTGCAGGGAGAACTAGAGGGTGAACTGATATGGTAGTGTCTGTATGCATCTTGAAAGGTAATTTTTTGGGAAATGTTTTACTCTGACCTCTAACCCCTAAATCCTAACTGACCCCAGTATCTGATATACTCTGACCTTTAACCCCTAAATCCTAACTGACTCCAGTACCTGATATACTCTGACCTCAAACCCCTAAATCCTAACTGACTCCAGTACCTGATATACTCTGACCTCAAACCCCTAAATCCTAACTGACTCCAGTACCTGATATACTCTGACCTTTAACCTCCTAAATCCTAACTGACTTCAGTACCTGACACAGTCCCGCCCAGATCCAGATGTCATCTGAACAGGCCCGCCATGCTCTTTGACTCGGCTACTAACCTCTAACCCCTGACCCTTACGGTACCTGAGGTTTTCTTCAGACCCCTTCCTTCTGAAGAGTCCAGCCATGGTCTTGGGTTTGGCAGCGTTAGCGGCTGTCTTGGCATCCCCTACATGCATACGGACCTGGGTAGAGGTGGTGAAGGCACTCCGTACGTTCTTCTCCGGCTTTGCCAGCATGATGTATACCTGGGGAAGACACACACACAGAGAGAGATAAAAAGTAATCACACCATTCATCAGCAGTAATACTTCTGTGTATGTTTTTTAATATGTGTAAATGTTGTCTAAGTGTGTGTAAATGCTGTCTAAGTGTGTGTAAATGTTGTCTAAGTGTGTGTAAATGCTGTCTAAGTGTGTGTAAATGCTGTCTAAGCGTGTGTAAATGCTGTCTAAGTGTGTGTACATGCTGTCTAAGTGTGTGTGAATGCTGTCTAAGTGTGTGTGAAAATGGTCTAAGTGTGTGTAAATGCTGTCTAAGTGCATGTAAATGCTGTCTAAGTGTGTGTAAATGCTGTCTAAGTGTGTGTGAATGCTGTCTAAGTGTGTGTGAATGCTGTCTAAGTGTGTGTAAATGCTGTCTAAGTGTGTGTAAATGCTGTCTAAGTGTGTGTGTGTGTGTGTGAATGCTGTCTAAGTGTGTGTAAATGCTGTCTAAGCGTGTGTAAATGCTGTCTAAGTGTGTGTACATGCTGTCTAAGTGTGTGTGAATGCTGTCTAAGTGTGTGTGAAAACGGTCTAAGTGTGTGTAAATGCTGTCTAAGTGCGTGTAAATGCTGTCTAAGTGTGTGTAAATGCTGTCTAAGTGTGTGTGAATGCTGTCTAAGTGTGTGTAAATGCTGTCTAAGTGTGTGTAAATGCTGTCTAAGTGTGTGTACATGCTGTCTAATGTGTGTAAATACTGTCTAAGTGTGTGTACATGCTGTCTAAGTATGTGTACATGCTGTTTAAATCTGTGTCCGAATACCCATATCAACATACTGTATACTACATACTTAATGAGTACCCATACTAACATACTGTATGCTATGTACTTAATGAGTACCCATACCAACATACTGTATACTACATACTTAATGAGTACTAACATACTAACATACTGAATACTACATGCTTAATGAGTACCCATACCAACATACTGTATACTACATACTATTAGTTAATTTTAGTATACTGTATCTGAACTGTATCCTTTCAGTTGAGCGTACCAGCGCTTCACCTGTCTACCAGATGTTGATGTTGTTGCTATGCAACCTCTTGCTAGCTTGTTAGCATAACAAAAGACTAGCTAGACATTTTACGATTTTGGGTGTGTTCGTAAATTCAATCTGGAGTGCCAGAGTGCGCTCTGGGCTTTGGTAAATCCAGATGTTGTCAGATTGTTCGTTTGTGAGCGTTTCACCCTCGGAGCGCATCAATATTATTGACCTCAATCCTATAGAAAATGTATGGGCAGAACTGGAAAAGCGAGTGTGAGCAAGGAGGCCTATAAACCTGACTCAGTTACACCAGCTCTGTCAGGAGGAATGGGCCGAAATTCCCCCAACCCCATTGTGTGAAGCTTGTGGGAGGATACCCGAAAAGATTTTACCCAAGTTAAACAACTTAAAGGCAATGC